>NC_089745.1:18771824-18806824 GCF_040412425.1 Macrobrachium rosenbergii
TCCAGGCCTGCTTCCCCCAGCCTGTGGGATGCCTGCCTTCCTCCGAGAAGCAGCCTCACAGGTCAGGACCCTTCCTTCAAGGCTGCCCTCAAGAGACTGGCCAGCCTTGGAGGACTTTGGTCTCATCCTTGAAATTTCTTGGGCCACTCTCCAGGCCTGCTTCCCCCAGCCTGGCAGGATACCTGCCTTCCTCCGAGAAGCAGCCTCTGGAGTCAGACCCTTCCTTCAAGGCTGCCCTTAGAGACTGGCCATCCTTGGAGGACTTTGGGCCTCATCCTTGAAGTTCTTGGGCCCTCTCCAGGCCTGCTTCCCCAGCCTGGCAGGATGCCTGCCTTCCTCCGAGAGCGTGGCCTCTGAGTCCGGACCCATCGCCGAGGCTGCCCACCCCACATCCCTTCAAGGCTGCCCTCAGGGACTGGCCAGCCTTGGGAGGACTTTGGGTCTCATCCTTGAAGTTCTTGGTCCCTCTCCAGGCCGCTTCCCCACAGCCTGGCAGGACCTGCCTGCCTTCCTCCGAGAAGCAACCTCTGGGTCAGACCCTTCCCTTCAAGGCTATCGCCAGAGACTGGCCAGCCTGGGAGGACACGGGCCTCATCCTTGAAGTTCTTGGACCCTCTCCAGGCCTGCTTCCCCAGCCTGGCAGGATACCTGCCTTCCTCCGAGGGAGCAGCCTCTGGGTCGGACCCTTCCTTCAGGCTGCCCTCCAAGAGACACAGCCATCCTTGGAGGACACTGGGTCTCTTCCTTGAAGTTCTTGGGCCCTCTCAGGCCCGCTTCCCAACCTGGCAGGATGCACCTTCCTCCAAGGAAGCAGCCTCTGGGTCAGACCCTTCCCTTCAAGGCTGCCCTTGAGACTGGCAGTCTTGGAGGACTTTGGTCCTCATCCTTGAAGAGTTCTTAGGCCCTCTCGAGGCTGCTTCCCCCAGCCTGGCAGATGCCTGCCTTCCTCGAGAAGCAGCCTCTGGGTCGGACCCTTCCCTTCAAGAGCTGCCCTCAAAAGAATTGGCCATCCGCCAGAGGACTTTGGAATCTCATCCTTGAAGTTCTTGGGCCCTCTCAGGCCCGCTTCCCCAACCTGGCAGGATACCTGCCTTCACTCGAAGCAGCCTGGGTCAGACCCTTCCTTCAAGGCTGCCCTTAAAGACTGGCCATCCTTGGGGACTTTGGGCCTCATCCTTGAAGTCTTGGGCCTCTCAGGCCTGCTTCCCCAACCTGGCAGGATGCCTGCCTTCCTCCGAAGAGGAAGCAGCCTCTGGGTCGGACCCTTCCCTTCAAGGCTGCCCTCCAAGAGACTGGCCAGCCTTGGAGGACTTTGGGCCTCATCCTTGAAGTTCTTGGGCCCTCTCAGCCCTGCTTCCCCAGCCTGGCAGGATACCTTTTCCTCCGAGAAGCAGCCTCTGGGTCAGACCCTTCCCCTTCAAGGCTGCCCTCAAGAGACTTAGCCAGCCTAGAGGACTTTGGGTCTCATCCTTGGGTTCTTGAGGCCCTCTCCAGGCCTGCTTCACCACAGCCTGACCAGGATGCCTGCCTTCCTCCGAGGAAGCAGCCTCTGGGTCGGACCCTTCCCTTCAAGGCTGCCCTCAAAAGACTGGCAAGCCTTGTAGGCTTTTGGGGCCAATCCTTAAAGGGCTTGGGCCCTTTCCATGGGAAGGGTCAGACCCATAGGCTGCTTCCTTGGAGGAAGGAAGCGGCCTCTGGGTCGGACCCTTCCCCTCACCAATACTCTTTGCTTTCTCTTACCCTACTTTTCAAAACTGACACTTTCTGTCTCCGAAGGCTTCAGACGATTTGAAGCATCTCGGAGATTGTTCTTGGACGCTGAAGCTCGGCGCATGCGCGAATGGCATTTCTCTCGTCCTTCCAGGGCCGGAGGACTGAAGGATTCCAAAATGTCTTCAAGGAAAATCTCGAAGGTTTAGATCGACAATATCGCGATAACCATTACTTGTGAGTTTCTTTTCTGGCACATAAGCAGCTTCTTTGCTTTGAGAGTCGTCTTCTATAAACTTATAGAGATTCCCTCTTACTGACGATATTGATCATCCCTTCGATTCTTCCTTGCTTCTCCGAAAAGTAATTCTGTGAATCAAAATCTTTGAAGTAGTTTCTAACACCTCAGGTTATCTACTTTATTCTTCGTCAGCATTCTTCAGTATACCTCCACGCCGATGTCGTCTCTTTTTGTTCCTTCTCTTTCTTTATTTCAATCTGAAAGAACTGCTCCAAGCGGTAATTTTGGGCATCAAAATCCTCTCCAATCAGCTTAGAAAACACCTCAAGTTCTCTACCTTTTATTTCGTATAAATTCTTCAGTTCCTCCCGTTCCTGTCTTCCTCTCTTCTTGATTATTTCCTTCCTTATTTCGAATGAGCGCTTGCGTCCGTAGTGACAATACGACTGTAAGAGGTGCCGAATAATCGCAGAAGACAGGAACCTCGACTTCATACTGCTCCGCGAAGTAGTCCATATTTCAGCAGTAAACAATTACAGACTGAAGCTATCTGCCATTCTCGATGTACTTTTCCTCTTGAAAATCTCTTTTAGTCGATCTGCTTCGTCATCAGTTCATTTTAACCATAAACTTCGCCTTCTTTGCTCACATGCTGTCTCTGAAGGCTTCAAGACGTCTTCCTGGAGGATCCCTGAGATGGCCACTGTAGTCCTTGGTGTCAGTGCACCTATTGAGTGATGGCACTATACGCATGAGCTGAAGAATTCTAAAACGACTGCAGGAAAAACACGAAGATATTACGGCGCCAGGCGACAATGATTCTTTCTTGCAGCAGAAGGTATGAAATTTTCTTGAAAGCTTTATTGCCACGAAAACATCAATATTTAAAAAAAAAGAAAGAAATTAAAAATTTAGTGAAAAATCATCATCGTATCCTTTTCTCTCGTCGCCGGGAGAAATATGTATATATATATATATATATATATATATATATATATATATATATATATATATATATATATATATATTTATATATATATATGTATCTTTCTTCTATATATATATATATATATATATATATATTCATATATGTATATATTATATACATGTATGCATTTATATATATATATATATATATATATATATATATATATATATATATATATATATATATATGTGTATATATATATGTATATCTACATATATTTATATATCTATATATATGTATATATATACATATAGATGAATAGATAGATAGATAGATAGATATATCTCACTCCCGACGACGAGGGGAAAGGATACGATGATGATGATTTTTCGCTACATTTTACATTTATTTCTTTAAAAAAATGCTATTTTCATTAGCTTAATAAAGCTTTCTAGAAAATTTCACCCGGGAGGACAAGATCAACTTGGAAATTATTATTATAGATGAATTTTTATATACATAGCAAATATATGTATATATAAGTATATATACATATATTTTATATATATATATATATATATATATATATATATATATATATATATATATATATATATATGTGTGTGTGTGTGTGTGTGTGTGTGTGTGTGTGTATACACTGGTTTGTGCGTCTGTGTGCGTTAATTTTTCCCAATAGTTAAAAATAAGGTGGTCTCAAGAATTTCTGTTTCCTGAAATGGTCATCACTAGCGCCCAGTAATCGATCCAACCTTCAAGGAAAAAGTGACCTTTTGTTTAACAAGGCTTCTCCATTGCCATTGATCACCTTATTAGGGAGAGAGAGAGAGAGAGAGATGGCTGCCTCAGCAAAGGAATGATTAAGTTTTTCGCATAGCAGAGTAAGTTATAAATATATAGTTTTTATGGTACCAGCATCAAATTATAATAGTAGATTTTGAAGGATACAGGTAGTTTAAATCGCTTGTCTTATTTAAATAAAAATTCTTCTTCGGAAAGAAATAAGTTTTAAAGTCTTCAAGAACACTATTAAAGACGCACAGAGAAACTTTTCCAATATTCCTGGAAAACCTGTCTACCATATACTTTGGAGGCTTGTATTTCAAGTCAATGGTCCCTGTATGCTTGTCCCGTATGAATTAGTTCATATTCTAAAAAAATAATATTAATAAAAAAAATACTCATAGTAGCATGAGTCTTGAAATGAAGTAGCAAATCCACAGTTGTATATTTATCTTTAAATATATGTACATATACATAACTGTGGAATTGCTTCTCCAATAATAATAATAATAATAATAATAATAATAATAATAATAATAATAATAATAATAATAATAATAATAATAATAATAATAATAATATGAGATAATATTAAGCAAACTTTTGCAAGTGAAGATGCAATTTTTAATAATTTTAGTAGGACGCATTTTTTTAAACAACTTTTAGAGCTGGCCGTGCTGGACACGACCTTTGCCTTCAGTTTGTATAAACAAACTGAAGGGATAACCATGGGATCACCACTTGATTTGATTTTTTGCTAACATCTTCATGTGCTCTGGAGGCGCATAATAGAATGTCCATTAGGTTCCGCCACTCTATTTTATGAAGGGTATATGTTGACGGCTTACGTTCTCCCTCATTCGTCGCGAATGTCATGCAGAGTCTTTGAGTTCGTGCGTCAACAACATTCAAACATAAAAGGTTCGCTATGGAGAAGGAGGAGGTAAATAACAAACTCCCCTTCCTTGATCTTATTATTTGCAGAAGTGGCTCAGGTTTTTACACAGGTGTGGCCTAGAAAAAAATACGCTGCTGGTTTGAGGGCTGAATTTTTTCATAGTTCGTGTTTCTTTGTTTGAAACTGAACTCTATTTTGCAACTCTCCTCCGCCAGGCTTGCCCACTCGTCGACTGGAAGAGTTTCCCACGATGAGATATCCTTTTTAGTGAAATATTTCAATAATGGTGATGTTCCATCGACTTTTTCAGATCCTAAATAAACTGCTACTACAGAAAATGACTCAGCAACACCTGAATCGACATGCCCGGAAACTAAAGATGTATGCAAGTTTCCCTTTCGTGCATGATGATACTTTTAGGAGAAAATGCACAGCCATTATTCAAAAGAGTTTTCCAGCTTTAAACCTGAAAATCATCCCGAAAAATCCCTTTACAATAGGGTCTCTGTTCAGAGTCAAAGACCGGCTCAGTCCTCTGTTTTCGTCCAGCGTTGTTTACAAGTACACTTGCCCGGGATGTGATCACGGGATATACATATGTGGGATGCACGAGGAGGCTGTTGAAGGTCGCATAGATTCCACAGGGGCATAAGTCATAGAACAGGTGGCAGGTTACTCTAATCCTGAGCAATCAAATATACGAAATCATTCAAGAATTATAGTAAAACTTATATTGACGGCAAGGATTTTTCATCCTGGGCCGAGTGCAGAACAACAACGACTTAACCATCCTAGAATCCATAATTATCAGGAAGACTGTGCCGTCGTTAAATACGCAATCGTCCTCAGTGAAATTGTTTATAGCCTAGTTTGGGCAACTGGTTTTCCTCACTCTGTTTGTACTTATTTATGTTAGTCTTGTTCTTTCTTTCATATAGGTAGGTTGTTTTAAGATTTTAGTGAACTCCTTTTACTCATTTATTGACGTCTTGGAATGAGGTGTTTTGTTTAAATATTTTCCTGTAAAGGCTGTTGCCATTGCATTAATTTGACATTGATGTTCGCAAATTATATTATATTTTATAGCCTTGAAAAATGCGACTTGGAATTCGTCGCGGAACGTCGGCATTGAAAATAAACTGCCAGATGATGAGGATGCCTTTTCCTACTGCTTCCTTCGTGATGTATATATATATATATATATATATATATATATATATATATATATATATATATATATATATATATATTACTAAAGGACCTCATTCAAACTGCATGGTAATACAAATGATGCCATCCCAGTTTGAATAGGGTCACTAATAATTTAGTTAATATGAACAATTGTGTATGTGATAAAGTTAATATATACGTATGTATACATATATGTGTGTATTAGTGTGTGTAATGTAGATAGTTAGACACAGAGATAGATGCACATAGATAGAAAGATATATATATATATATATATATATATATATATATATATATATATATATATATATATATATATACATATATATATATATATACATATATATATATATATATATATATATATATATATATATATATCTCATATATATATATATATACATATAAATACATATATATATATATATATATATATATATATATATATATATATATACATATATATATGCATATATATAGTAAGAAATTACGGATAGGAAGAACAGTCAGCTCATCATTGATATATTTATTAATAGGTGCACTTCAGGATCACCCATATCCCATCTTTTTCTGGCTAAAAGATACAAAAACACTATTAAAACTGACAACAGAGCTTACAAAAAATTAAAATGCTTTAAAGATTGAAAAATGACAATGACAAAACAGAAATAGATTACCTTCAGTAGTAAAGTCAGAGGATGAAAACTGAATAAGAGTAAACAAGGTTGCAAGTAAACAAGAAGGCCGGGGTTACTATGGTACGACCGTTTTAGGAAGAGACTTTACTCTTGGCTGACCATTAACCTTCTGACTGACTCATTGTTTGCCTGTTATCAAGCACGTGTACTATAATAGAAAGTTCTGAATGAAGTTTTGATATCCCATAAATTTGATCAAAAAAAAATTCAATATGCTATTGGTAGATCTAAATTTGGAAACCTAGATGTGCTTTCATTTTCAGTTTGTTTTATTTGGATGCTGTACTGAGCAATGTTCTTGAGTTACGTCATCTACTATAGTTTTATTTTCATTCTTTGCTGTTATCGAAGTCATATAATTGTGATATAGTTTAGACTTTTAGTTGTTTTTTCTTTCTGTGTATGCAAGCGTTAAAGTCTTTGCCTCCTTGCTGTATCAAGGTTGAATTTTCACTGTGCAGCTATAAAATAGCTCATAATAAATATTCTTTAAATGTTATTACACATATATATATATATATATATATATATATATATATATATATATATATATATATCAGGTGTAACAATGTTTAAAATATTCATATCAAGCTATTTATAACTGTGCAATGAATTCAACACTGTAATCTGTTTAGTAAACAATTACAACATGCACAACTTTAATTCAAAAGCTAAACTATATCTGATATATATATATACTATATATATATATATATATATATATATATATATATATATATATATATATATATTACACATTTATACAGTATTAGATTTACCTGTGCTTTTAAAGCACTGTCATATGATACTCATCACTGCTGTGGCATTTCTGTTATATGTAGATTTTTAAAGATATTTCTGCCACTTTCTGTCGAAAAAACAGATCTATATTTCAATTTATTTCAATTTCAGTGTTCAACAGGATATCACACAATAAGGGAAAGCAATAAATTTATTTACAATCGAAGTATGAGGAGACATTACTTATGAAGAATCCTCGTCAGATGATGCTACATCGATAACAAAAGAATCTATATATTTATCAATGCAAACATCTCTTGAAGCGTCATCTCTTTTTATATCTTCGGCATGTCTCACAGCGTGGCCCAGTTGTCCAGAAGATATGGATTCAATTGCTTCTTTGACCAAAGAGCCAGGTCTGATTTTAAAATGATTCTTCTTTGCACGTATGATTTCTGCGCCCATATCAGTTCTGTTGCATTATACTGGCAGTGATATATGACAGCCTAACCACTATGTCCATGATCTTGCCAGTCTGTCAATCACATGATATTTCCTTTGTATGAATGTCTTTGCAACTTTACTAATTTTTATTAGCCAGTCTTCTTCATCCTTTTTGGCAGACATTGTCAGGTTTATTAATTCGAACTGAATGATAAGAAGCGTTATCCAACACTATATGATGGCAGATGGCCCTATATTGGGAAGAAGCTGGGTTTTAAACCATTTTTCAAACACTACCAGAATTCATCTGAATTTCTAGATTGCGTATCCTTGTCAGCTGAGCTTTTGAATTGTTTTCTTTCATTGTATGCCGTGATCCGTCTTTACCTCCTTGCTGTATCAAGGTTGAATTTTCACTGTGCAGCTATAAAATAGCTCATAATAAATATTCTTAAATATTGTTACACCCATATATATATATATATATACATATATATATATATATATATATATATATATATATATATATATATATATATATATAGGGTGTAACAATATTTAAAGAATGTTTATTATGAGCTATTTTATAGCTGTACAGTGAAAATTCAACCTGATACAGCAAGGAGTAAAAGACGATTACGGCATGCACGAAAGAAGAAAGCAAAATTCAAAAGCTCAAAACTATATCACAATTATATATATATAAAGTTATATATATATATATATATATATATATAGCATATATATATATATATATATATTACAAGATTTATACAGTATTAGATTTTACCTGTGCTTAAAGCACTGTCATATGATACTCATCACTGCTGTGGCATTTCTGTTATATGTGATTTTTAAAGATATTTCGCCACTTTCTGTCGAAAAACAGATCTATATTTCAATTTATTTCACCTCAGTGTTCAACAGGATATCACACAATAAGGGAAAGCAATAAATTTATTTACAATCGAAGTATGAGGAGACATTACTTATGAAGAATCCTGTCAGATGATGCTCATCGATAACAAAAGAATCTATATATTTATCAATGCAACATCTCTTTCTGCACCTCTTGTGTATCTCTTTGCCAGTCTGTCCGCCTCACGGTCATTTGACCGTAGAACTGAATGATAAGAAGCGTTATCCAACACATGATGGCAGATGGCGCAGTCTAATTTCTAGATTGCGTCTTTATTCTTCTATTTTTCTCCCCTCTCATTTTGCTAATAAATCATAGGTAAAAATTTCCCCAGCTTCGGCAGCATTTTACTTAGCTGCCTAACTTTTTTAACCCCATTAGAATCTAGAATTGTAGCTGAGTGCTGTATTTGCGCTAAATGGTTAAAATGGTAGTAATAATAAACCCATCGAAAAGGATAATTGTAGCTCCGTTGTTCTGAAGTTCAATAGAAGCGTGACACATCTTTCGAAAGAGTCCATGTAAATGTTCATTTATCGTGAAAAAATGTTTCCGCAAGGAAAATCTCCTATTCATTGAAGCTCAGGACGATGACGGATTGCAGTCAGGGAGATCTTAATACTGACTAATTCATTTAATCCTCAGTGAGAACAGAGGAGACAATGTCTCTCTTTGGATATTATGATTATAAGAGAACAGTCAAATAATGATGTAACATGGTCGTGTGCAGTCGCCGATAAATAAAATAAAAGTGCCGTTTATTGAAAGCGTCAAATCGATAACTGAAAACCTCGAATTCAGTGACCCATTTATTTTTCAGTATCCGTAACCCACCGAGATTTCGACGATTGGTATTTATTTATACAGACTGACTCCGGCTTAGGTCAGTCTCAAAGATTAATTGACCTTTATTAAAACAGTATGATGTAGAGAAGAGGACTCTGGGAGTTTCGTTTAATTTAAACATTGGTACCCCAGCGTTGATTTTATTTCTCAAGAGCAATTGGCCATTGAAACAAGAGATTCAGCGATCTGATACCATCAGTCAAGTCGATACTATAAATCAGATTAACCGTAAAGACCATTTTTTATTTATTTTTTTTTCCAAATTTTATGCCTCAACTGATCCGCCCGCTAAAATCTGCCATAGTTCATGATAATCAGTGGCATGTCAGCTGTCTTCTTTGATTCACTGAATTAGCAACCTAATTCTTACTATTAATACTTTCACCGCTGCCGTTATTTCTTGCCTGTATGTATTAAGTATATACACTAATCGTCTAACCCTCTGTTTACTCAGAAATGATGCGGACATATTTGACGTAAGCCGGACTTTGTGTTCATTTTTGTTTTTCTTTAATTAAATTAAAGTCGTATAACTGTGATATAGGCTAAACCTATTGTATATATATGTATATATGTATATATACATATATATATATTATATATATATATATGTGTGTGTGTATGAATATATATATACACATATATATTAGCTTATGTTCTTTCTTTAAGAAGATAAGCTACCTGGAAGCATTAAATTTTGATATCTTGCTGGCAAATCTAGTCCGCACAAAATGGAAACCCAAAATAATACTTTATACTTTTCACTCACTAATGTAATTTGTGTATAAAAAAAATTTAATTTTACAACATTGTGTAGCCAAACTAATCCGTAGTATTTGGTGGTGTTTTGTATGATCATAAAGATGTAGAACAAAGGAAAAACGAGGGGACGGTATCACTGCCGTCCAACGGAAGTGCAGTTGTCTTTAGTGTACAACTCTGAATAATCAAGTTTACGACTGCAGGGTTCTTGTGTAGTTAGTATAACAGCATGAAGGAATATATATGTGAAGGAATATATATATATATATATATATATATATATATATATATATATATATATATATATATATATATATATATATATATATATATATATATGTGTGTGTGTGTGTGTGTGTGTGTCTGTGTTTGTGTGTGTGTGTGTGCATGTGTGTATTTGTATAAATGTATATGTGTATATATATATATATTGTAGTATGTATGTATGTATATATATACATACATACATATATATACATACATACATACATACATACATGTATATATATATATATATATATATATATATATATATATATATATATATATATGTATGTATGTATTTATGTATGTATGTTATGTATATTTTGGCGATGTGCATAATTCCCAGTAAGAGACTACTGTAGCCATGAATAATGTGTACAAAAGTCAGTACAGAAACGTAAGCTAACAAAATCCAATAGAATCGTTGTCTATAGTATTTCAAATTAGAATCATAGCTTTTCCTTAATTTTCAGTATTTTCTAATAAAGGAAATTACATTCGGTTTGTTGCACGCTGTTCCCATTGTATGATGATGATAGCAATGACCCCTCTCCCCGTGGAGTTTTAAATGCCGACCTCTGAAGCACCTGGAGATTGTATGAAGCTGACACCGATCATTTCTGTAGGGCACAAAGTAACCTCACTTATTACCTGAAAGTGTAGCTTGCAAGAGGTAGATTGACACGAAAGATTGTTGAAACTTATTTAGACTTAATTTTTTTTGTTTTGTTTATGTATGATTATGGAAATAATTCTATACGTCTGAGAGAGAGAGAGAGAGAGAGAGAGAGAGAGAGAGAGAGAAAAAATATTCACAGATTTGTCAATATCAATTGTCTCTTTTAATTTTTTTGTACTGCATAGTGAACAGGGAAGTACCCTTTTCAGAAATCAAGGATTATGGGTCCTTACTCCCATCAGACGTTGAAGAAAGACAGAGAGATGTGAAATTCCGACATCAATGCCTAGCCTATAGTTCCGTTATCGTATCCACCTTTCCCTTCTTCTGTGCCTATTCAGTATAAATCCTCCCTTGTGGCAAGCCATCGGTAAACCTTCATTTTCCTCTTGATTGTGGACGCCCGAATCTGATTTAAAGAACCTTTTTTTTGTGTTATAAAGCTGCATTAGGGAAGGCAATAAAATGCCCCGTGGGAAAGAATAAGAAGCCAGCCTTTATCGTTGTTTATATTTTCATTTTACGAATAATTCGCCAGTGGGTGAGGCTCACTGTGAACCGATGGTAACCTTGATATTTGGAAGGTTATTTGTGATTTAAGATGTTCTTTTAGTAAGTTAAGATAGTTACCTTTATATTCAACGTGCACTGTAAGCCAACAGAAAGGGATATTTCCATATTTTTCCCCTTTCAGGAGATCGTTTGGTAAACTGTTTACTGTTTTTCCAATGCAGTTGTAGATCTAGCTTTTGCTATTCTGACAGATTCCTAATTTTATTACTTTGGTAGATCATAGCACTTCTACCTATTACTTTCTTTTTTAATTGTGTTTGTTTGCTTCACAAAGAATCTTGCACTACTTTATTTCTGGAATGAAAAACTATGAGTTTACATATGAAGAGTGTATAATCCATAATTATTAGGAAGTTCGTAGGGACCCATAAGGAAATATTGTTTGTTTATTAATATAAATCACAACTGTCGTATTTAGATAGGCTTTGGCTTGAAAGCCAGTTCGCTGTTTTTGTGTTTTCCTTTAATTTGTAACTTGTGCAATGTTGTCGTTAAATAATAATTTTTTTTTCTAGAATGTGGAGTAATCTTAGATTAATCACTTTTAAAAAGACTTTTTAAACTTCGTTTTTCATAATATTTTGAACTATGAGAAAGCTACCAAGAATCTTTTGATAACTTGGTCCCCTGCAAAATCATTTCTCAACCATTAGGTGTATTGCCGGCTATCCGCTCTTCAGAATCCTATTATGTGAAAAAATCCTCTCTAAACTCTGGTTAGTGTTTTCCCAAGTTTAATTATAACTTTAATCTTCTTTGCTCTAATCTCCACTTTATTGTTTGGCGTTGTTTCTCGGGATTGAGGAACCTCCTTTGAAGAAATAATTTTATTCCTCCATCACACGACTCTAGAGGCACTGAGTTACTCTAGATTTTTTTTTGTTATTTGGGCTGCAACTCTGAGGAAACTGTTTTATTCTAAGGAACCAGATCTGCTTTGCTGACTTTATCATCAGTTTTAGTTAAATGCCATTTTGCACTTATTTCTTTCTTCTCTCTTGAGAATATTTTTTATTATTTATTTTTACTTAAAATCAGAAAATCAGACTTTTGGCATTAGTTCGACCCATTTTGTAAGCATTGGGTTTAGTATTTGTCCTTGGATTATATTTTTGTGTAATATTTTCTGTGGTCAGTGATAAGTCCCCATTGCACTTTTTTTTTTTTACTTCTCCATATTTTCGTGTAGGATTCTCATGTTATCAGAACCTAAATCCATCGTTCCATCAACTCTCACTAAAAGTAAGAAGGCACAAGGCAGATTTTTCTTTTCTCGTTCTGATTTTCACAAGCGAGTAAAACCCCTTTTACAAATAATTCATGATGATTTTTATTGTTTTTGTGGCATTGCATAATTTTACTCTTTATCATATGCCGTCTCAGAGGGAGCAAAAAATCCTTCACTTGCCCAACTTGACTTGCTCAATTCTTCCCAAGGTAGTTATGAAATTAATTTCTCATTTATTATTTTTTTCTAAGTTCCGAAATATCTTATTCTTTATCTTTTAAATCCTTCCATATTTCGGAAGTCTATTTGTATCCGTATTGAACAGTATATAAATTGATTCCATTCCCATTTTTCAAGTTTCTGTGCATTTATTAATATTTGCACCATAAGTGCTGGTAATTTTACACGGTAAGAGAATGTGAATTTCGGATATTTTGTAAAATTTTTATGCATCTTTCACCTCTAAGGCAGCTTTTTGAATTTACTATTTTCATACGTACCTTTCATGCTCCTCGATATTTCTTCATATTTACACCATTAGTGGAAACAGCTTATACTTAGACCTTTTTAACCAAGGAGGATTTTTCGCTGGGTAACGAAGGAAAGAAGCTTACGCTTCTAAGAAGCTATGTAGTGAAGCTGTCGGTAACACCCGTTCGTTATTTATGACACATTTTTGCTAAACTAACTTCAGTGCACACTAAGCACCAAACGTTCTTCATGCAACATTTTCTTACCAATATCTTGTTTATCTATCTAGCTATGTATCTGTCTGTATATATGTATATATATATATATATATATATATATATATATATATATATATATATATATATATATATATATATATATATATATATATATATATATAGAAATAGTCGTTGGGTTTGTTTCCCCAGTGCCATGTATTAATATTGCAAAACGCCAGGAAAGATTAAAACGCCGGCATGAGTTTTAATACGCCGGGAGGGTGAATTAGTGTATAATAGAACTGTATGGGTATTCTGGCAATTTTTAACACGTAAGCGAAAGTGCAGTTTTTGCAGGAATGGGAAAGACGAAGGGTGATTTGTCTAGGAAGGTTGAAAAGTGTAGAGAAAGGGCAGGGGATCACGTGTATCTCCGGAAGACTCTTGCGATGGATGAAAAAATAAAAAAGACACCTGTTAGTTCAAGGGTTACAGGAAGAAGTTGCCGTAGTGAACATATAAGGCCCAGGGATGAAATGGATGATGTTGAGAGAATGATTTTGGGAGAGACTAAATCTGTAACTGGTTTGTAAAATATGAAAGAGTGAATGATAGGTTATTTAAATTTAAAGGTTGTTGACAGAAAACATTACATTGTTTGCATGTATGTACTTCCTGGAGTAAATAATAATAGAGCGAGTCTTGAAGAAATGTTTGAAAAAGCAGGTTAATCATTGAAAGTTTATTAGAAATAGAACCTGATATAGAAAGAATTTCCTTAATTATATATTAGTTCGAGTACATGGAAGAGAAATTAAGGTCAAGTTAGACCGAAGTGCGTAAAATATGAATGCAGATGTAATTAAACGAGGCAGTTGAATTGCATAAGGATGTGAGACGATCATATAAGGAAAACAGATTAATTAATTTCATAATGGCGTCGTTACATCAGTGGACAGTTTTGTAGGTATGGGAAAATATGAACTGTAAATAAAAACAGTAAACAATGGAAGATATCGAACAGGAAATCCAAGAGTTGGCATATTTTTACAGAGACCCATTGCATCACAAGTCGATGGAGGCCATGATGATGAAATAGTTATAGAAGGAAATAACAGGTTTAGCAAGAAAATAAGGAAGATTTTTGACGTTCATTTGTATGACAGAAGAGATCATATACAAGTATATCAAAGACGACATAGACTTGCCACAGACATAATTAGCGTATTAGAGTGGTCTCGCTGAGTTTAGGTGATATTGGGTAGTCAAGGAAAAAGCAAAAAGAAAAAGACAGCACGTAATAAAAGTATAAGGTAAAGAGGGCACGGGTTAAAATAAATAAACAGATCTCAGGTTAAAAGATGTATATGCAGAGGTTCTTTCTAAAGTGAATGCAGCACTGTCAAGATAGAGTAAGTATTCTGATGATTTATGGAATGTGGAAGTTAGAACAGAGGCAGAGATGAACGACACAAGATATAGAAGGGTTAGTATGGTTCTGAGAATGCATGTGGAGGACTGAAGGAGACAATTACAATGTTAAAGGCTATAAGACATTGCATGTGCAATGCTGTGGTGTGGTGAAGTAAGTGCAACTGAATGGCTGAGTAGGCTTTGTAAAACATATCTGGATAACTGAAAGCTTGCAAAGAAACTGGGGAGACGAATAATTGGTACACTGCATAAATGTCAAAGTAATAGAAGCAACCGTGAGAATCATAGGGACCTAACATTTCTTTGCACACCAGGAAAGATGTACAGTAGAATTTGATTGGGAAAGTAAGACAGATGCCCTAAGTATTGCTAGGAGAAGAAAATTATGGTTTAAACAAGGGAAAGGTTGTGGATCAAGTGATTGTCATCAAACAGCTATCTGAACCATTTTAAAGTAAGGATGAGGCGAGGCCATATGGTGGGTTTAATACAAAGGTGCGTTGTTCCTTCATGGCAATAATTTATTTATTTTTTTTTTATTTTTAGCCTGAGAGATGCAAAAAAAGTCAGAGAAAGTACGTCAAATTTATTTTGAAAGTTTTGTGATGAGATGAATATTGAATGAAATATGGAATGAGCGATGTTTGTGGGTGATACACTACGTATTGGGAATAATGAAGAGAAACAACAGAATCTTGCAAAAGAATTCGAAAATGTGTGCAACGGAAGATGAAAGTTGAAAATAAATAAGACTAGGAGTAGGGTTATAAAGGTACATAGAAATCGGGAAAAGGAAGCAAGTGTTTAAGATTAAATACAACATACAATGTTGGGTGTGTACAGATTTTTTTGTCTAATTCCTAAAGTGTTTATTGAAGTAAATATGGTAATGTGTGAATGGATTATTGGGCAAAGCCACTTTCTGAAAGTAAAATGTCGTTATTGAATGTAGATTAAAAGAAAAAATGTTGAAGATGGTGACATATATTTTATAGTAAGTGTATGTAGTGCACGGGAAATATCCAGGGTGATCAATGTTAGGATATGAAGAAGTGGTGAAAAGATTAGGGTAGGTAAGAGGTTTTGAAATTGTTTTGTTTATGTGTAAACAATGGACGACGATCGGTCGGTAAAAAGTAAAATTTACATAATATGAAAGTGTTAGGAATGATGTTGTCGGGTTGCAGCCCTGAAAATAGCTGGATAGATTGAAGTGGAAACGGTGTTGCAAAGTAAGGACCTCAGTATAAAGGAAATGTGAAACTGAATTCATAATAGAGGTGAATAGGGCAGTATGTAAACGGTTGATTTGACTCGTGTATATAACGCAGAGGAGCTCTTGAAATTTGGATATAAAATATTAATAGCAAAAATGATACTGTCCTGAAATAGTTTGGTATATTAATACATTTTGACACTCTTAAAACTTGTAACGACGATAATTATAATTTATTCCTTCTTTTCCTTATGATTATATATATATATATATATATATATATATATATATATATATATATATATATATATATATATATATATATATATGTATGTGTAATTCTAATAGTGTGTGTGTGTGTCTTAACTTCTCGAATTCTTCGCAATTTTTGGATATGCTTGTAACTACAAAGCCGAATGTATCAAACGAAAGAAATTGAAGAGCCAGTGAACGCCGGTCGCGGGAAGCGAACCCGAATTCCAGATTCACAGGGAGGTCACGTTGCCGACCTGGCTACGAGAAGGATAAAAGTCTATCACCTCTCGTACATACATATTCCTGTCGTTTTCAGCTATATTTATTAGAGCTGGAATAGACCCATCCTCACCATCGTAGCCATGTGGGCAATCGTTTTTATTGCTTTTTTAGGCTGAAATATATATGTAGGATCTACTGGTCACTTTTACCACACATATGTAATTCTAATAGCCACAATGCCCTCTTAACTTCTCGAATTCCAGCTCTAATAAATATATCTGAAAACGACAGGTATATGTATGTACAAGAGGTGATAGACTTTTATCCTTCTCGTAGCCAGGTCGGCAAGGTGACCTCCCTGTGAATATGGAATTCGGGTTCGCTTCCCGCGACCGGCGTTCACTGGCTCTTCAATTTCTTTCGTTTGGATACATTCGGCTTTGTAGTTACAAGCATATCCAAAAAAGCGCGAAGAATTCGAGAAGTTAAGAGGGCATTGTGGCTATTAGAATTACATAAGTGTCTGGTAAAAGTGACCATTTATTTATTTATTTATTTATATACATACATACACATATGTATATGCGTGTGTAAGTGGTTGCGTGTGTATGTATGTGTGTACGTGCCGCAAGATTTTAGTGTTCTTCCCTAGATTAGCTTCTTGGTATCCCATTGTTCTACAGCGCAGCACACGAAGCTTTGAAGCTTAATGAAATTTTATGAAAGCTCGTCAGACTTGATGACACTGCTGTTCTCCTTGAATAAGACCTCTTTGTCATACCGTCGATCCTAAATGGAGTAGTTCAGCAGAGTGGCAAATGTGCAAAGTCTGAGGATCGCGAGGGAGAGAGAGAGAGAGAGAGAGAGAGAGAGTAGCTCTCAGGGGCTGAATATTTCTAGGCCTTTGGGTCCAATATTCTGAGGTAGTCTCTCTCTCTCTCTCTCTCTCTCTCTCTCTCTCTCTCTCTCTCTCTCTCTCTCTACTTCTGCACAAACAACTTTTATCTCTGATATGCCATGTTTGGAAGCTTGCACGGCAAAGAGAAACATTTCATCGAAGAAACCTTTTGGGCAAAGAAACCTCTCCGTAGGGTTTCTGAGTCGCAATTCGTCGTTGGAGGCGTCCCTTTATGATTTCGGTTTGAAGGGGCTCTCGAGGCACATGCAGGAATGAAAGGAGATGAACTGGCCTTCTGGATATCTGGGACGTTCCAGACTTTTCCTTTCTGTTTTGCTGGAGTCTTCGCTGGAAACCAGAAATGTCGAACGTTGGTTGCTCTCGGAGTTGCTTTATTGGAGTTTCTTCAGGAAGCATACGGTTATTGATTCGCCAATGTTTGGCTGTCCTGCTGCAGTGTGGTTAATACCCAAATTCGGTTGCATTATGTAAGATAAAGCAATAAATGATGGTGACGATAAGAAATACACACTTTGTTAAAACATGAAACTGGTTCAAGTGATTAAAATCAATAAAAGATGATTAGGTGATAGCAACATCACTGAAAATGATTGATCAGATAAATAAGAGCTGCTATTTTAGTTTTGTTAAGAAAATACATCTAATAACATTGTTCACATTGCGTCCGTTTACGTAGAGATTAACGAAGTTCTGGAAAACGGACATAATTCAAATCGTTCATCGATTATTATCTATAATAGAAAGGTCTAGTTGTAGAACAGGCCGATTCAAAGGCTCTGGTTCTGTAATTGAGGTATGTCTGATGCCTTTCTTTCTTAACAGGAGAATTTTGAAACATTTATTTTGATAATATCGGTTCATGCTATAACCATATTTATGGATTTTAAAAGACAAGATATCAGAATACATAAATAATAGATAATCGTCTTCACTGGGTAACCGGATTCACCAATAAAAAGCATTCTTCATTATGACCTCATTAGTCATTAATTCCTCAATAAATAATGGAGGACGGGTTTGGGAAAAGTCAAGTCATTAATTAATGGAAGAGCAGTTAATTATTTCTTGATTGCAAAATCGTTAATCATTATTTCGATGCAGAATCATTTATAGCTACCTCGTAAATTCGATAATTACGAATTCATTCAAAAGTAATTAGGCATCGGTTCAAAACAAAAATCCTTAATTCACCCAGAGTAATTAAGTATAGTTCTGTCCAAAAATGGGTAATCAGCGCACTGCATATTAAATCAGCATTGTGATATACTAAAGTCATTAAACAACGTTGCATCGGAGAATGATCCAATATTCCTTCAGGAGAGAAAACTTCAAACATTCTTTCAGCATCGAGAAACTAACTGCCGCCTTTGCTTGCATAGGAAGTTTACATCATCCTCTTAATAGCCTTTGTTGAGAAGCATTTCACGAAGTATTTATCGTCCAAGCGCTTTGGAGTGTAAATTAGGAAGCTTAAGTTGAAGGCAGCTTGGCGTAATTGAGTAATGGAGAGTCAAATTGCCTCGTTCAATTAGGACTTTTCGATGGCCTGGGTATATGCGTCGATGTGGACGAGGAATACTCGTTTCGTGTTTTTTTTTTTTTTCCTTATTCACCATTCAATTTTTGACTGCAATTTAATTCTAGGGAAAAAGTTGCCTTCAGGGTGAACAAAAACAGACGATATCGACAGATGCCCCCTGAATATTCTCTAATCAACGAAGTTTTTAATGTTTTCAGTTATGTGAATGACAAAGTAAAGACAGACATTGAGTACCAAACTACTCATCATGGTTAAGAAGAAATACAGTTTAGAAGTCGAAACTTAAGGTAAACAGAACAGAAAGAAAAAAATTTTCCTTGATTTCTAGTGATAGATAGGTCATTTAAACATATGTTAAAATAAGATTTAATGCTAATCATTATGAAAAAGAGAATATAACAGAGACGCCCAAACTTTTAGAGCATGTAAATCTAAACTCTGAAGTTTACGTCCGTGTTTGTTAATAGCTGTATTGTATGAAAGAGTAACATTTGAACTTTTTTTTAGGTTATTGAAGATACTACCATTGTTCCTTTTTTAAAATGCCATTGCATGCATATTGAAAATTTGTTTAATTACAGTTGGCAAGGTTATGGAATCACAAAGTTTGATAAGGATATTCATTTTTACGTCAATAACATGGTTTCTGATAATTTTAAAAGTATGACTATAAATTTAGCCATTGCCATTTCTAAGAGAGAATCTTATGACGCGTTCTGTACGTTCGAATTCTGTTATAGCGCTTTAAAATTCAAAATGTTTTTTCCAAATTAGATTATGGTTAATTGTTTTTTTAGTAAAATATATCGTTCCGGATAACGTCTACGATAATTTTAAGGTAGTTGCTCTCATCATTTTTGTCTCCTTGCGTACATTTTGAAGATTTTCTGAATGTGGAGGATAGAGCTGGATGGCAAAAAAGTGGGAAGAATTAGTGTAATGTAGAGAGTACATGTAAAAGTCACTGTTGAACATGTAAGTAGCCGATAGGGTGCAAATGAGGTCGTGGTGATATTTTTGTAAGGAATGTATGAATTATGGAAAACCGTTGAAAAAATTTCTTGCAAAAATGATAGTTCCATTATATAAAGGTAAAATTGAGAGTAATAAGAGTAAGTGCATACCATTATTTAGCATACAGTGGAATCTGTATTGTAGGTTTTTGATTGAGAAAGTAAGACAGATGACAGGTAAATTAATAGGGAAGGAGCAGTAGGGTATAGATGAGGAAGAGAGCTTGTGAGTCAAACTTAAGTTTAATAAAAAGAAAAAATGGTTTATATTAAACATGGGCCTGGTGAAAGCTTTTGATAGGCATATAGAGGTAATATGGCGGGCGTTGAGATTGAATAGTATAAGGCAAAGGTTGCAGGGAGTGATTTAAAGTGTTTAAGTTTTTGTGTAGGTAGTGGTTCATAGGATATGTTGTACGAAAGTGGGGTTTCTCATGTCGCCTTGTATGTTCAGTGTCTGTACAGATGAAGTGATGCGAGAAGCTTGAGAAAGGACTGTAAACGTTGGGGCAAAAGTCGCAGGATATGAAAGTGAGATGTAAACAGAGAATCGAATGAGTGATGTTTTGGCACATGATACAATTCTGATCAAGAGTAGCGAAGATAAACAAGAGGAACTAGTGAAACGATTTGAAAGTGCTTTCAACAAGAGAAGTTTAGAGCGAATGTGAACAAGAGTAAGGTGATAAGGGTAAATGGAAATCAGAAGATGAGGCAGGCAATGGATATTGTTATGGATGGCGGAAAATTGGAACTTTTTTTTATCTTTATTGGAATCTGAGAGTAAGAGTAATGGATGATGGTAAAATGTGAGCAGAGGTGAGTCAGAATATGTGAAGCAAGAGATTGGGAAGAGACTACTATTGTCTCTGTAAACCAATGTTAGAACCTATGAAGTTAAGTATATATTAGTTTTACCAGACCACTCAGCTGATTAACAGCTCTCCTAGGGTTGGCCCGAAGGATTAGACCTATTTTACGGGGCTAAGAACCAATTGGTTACCTAGCAACGGGACCTACAGCTTATTGTGGAATCCGAACCACATTATACTGAGAAATGAATTTCTATCACCAGAAATAAGTTCCTCTAATTCTTCATTAGCCGGCCGGAGACTCGAACTCGGTCCTAGCGAGTGCTAGGCGACAACTCTACCGACTCACCCAATGGAGAACTAGAATCTATGAAGTGAATGTGGACCCAACCCCACTTTGTAAACCAGAATGGCAATGAATAAAAATGGTCTAAGAAGAATTGAATGTGTGAGAAATTTAACAATACAGAAAAGGAGCCGTCTAAAAAAAAAAGAAAAAAAGGAAGTGTATGTGGATGAATGGATCACTGATTTAAGATTAGTTGGTCAACTGAAAAGAAGTGAAAAAGGTAGGTTGGTGGAAAAAGTGTTATGATGCAAAAGGATTGGGTAGAAGTGGTGAAAGAAGTGTTGGAAAGGAAGAGATTTGATATGCAGGAAGCATCTGCTGGGCTCGATATGCTGTTAATGAGCCATCTCCGTAGGTGCAATGAGGCGGGTGATGATGCGGAGGTTTCGACATTGGTAGCCTGGAGGTTCACTCACGTTATAATAGTTAAATTACGACTGTTTCTGTGTACGTGGTGTTTTTCCCTCTGAAACCACCCCTTTCAGAAGAAGTAATAATTAAATATATATATATATATATATACAGTATATATATATACATATATATATAATATACATATTGTATATGTATATATATATATATATATATATATATATATATATATATATATATGTGTATATATGTGTATGTATATATGTATGTATATAATGACCCTGGAAATTACTCCACTCATGTCTTCCGTGTACCTTATTCTCATAATTTTCCCCCAAATAGGTCTGGGTCATCCAACTTTTATGGTGTTAATGGGGTCCCAGCTGTCACTGGCTAATACATCCACACATGAAAATTTTACATTTTAATGTATTTATAACCTGCAATATGGAAAGGAATGGGAATAATTAATAGAACATTTTTTTTTTCATAAACTCGATCTTATAACTGAAAGGGTAAGCAAGAGATCTGTAGCTTAGATGAACCCGGATATGCAAATATTTGTTTATTTTTTTTGTGTAAGATGTATTCAAAACCACTCATGCAGTGTATCCTTTGTTATGTCTAATCCCTTCAAAACCACCCATGCAATGAATTTCACGTTGCATTTCACCGGTGCAGCTCTACCTATGCATGTTATGCAATTGCCTCTATAGATGTCAATATTTCCTTTATAAAAATGTGAATGCAATTAATTTATTTTTGTTTTACACGAAAGGATTTTAAAGTTTCAGCTTAGTGTACGAACTTATCCGCACACACTCACTCATGTTTACACTCTCTCTCTCTCTCTCTTTCTCTCTCTCTCTCTCTCTCTCTCTCTCTCTCTCTCTCTCTCTCTCTCTCTCTCTCTCTCTATCTGTCTATCTGTCTACCACACTCTCACATACACACACACATACATAATACACACACATACACACACACACACATACATAATACACACACATACACACACATACACATACACACACACACAAACTTGTATTTTTATTTCAGCAAACTATAGAATTGAAATTGTTACCATTATCTGATGGTCTCTTTTGACAGAAATTTACCCAATGAAAATGGGCCATAATATAGTTTGTTCAAATTGCAATTACGATGACAGTCTGTCAGTTTTTGTGTCTATATATGACAAAATGGAAAGTGATTAATGTAATTTATGAATCCATTAGTTCGTAGTTACCTGGAATCTCGTTCCAGGGAAGTTATTACTGAAGGGCGGACGTTGATATTACAAAAATGAAAAAGTTTTGAAGAGCCTCTCACTTATTCACTAGAAAGCTTTGAAGTTGTTTCAGCCCTCATCTCTTATTGCTTATAGTGTTTCTTAATGTTTTGATATCTTTTCATATAAGAATTTCTTTCATATTTAATTATTCGTTTCTTGTTGGTTTTGCGAGTATATTTTTACCTGACTTACTCATTTTCTTATTCTATAAAGTAGTTCATTTTTACTTTATAAGTATTATGTCAAATCTCTTGTAATTTTCTCGATGAGGCAGTTTATCTTGCCTATATTCTACGTTCGGGTCCTCGTTGAATTGTATATAATTTGATTGTTTATTACTCATTATCCAGGCTATATAATGTCGGTGTTCCTTAAAATCTTTTTGCCTTTCAATCTGTAGGTTCAATCATGTTTGCATTTGGCGACTGTAATTTGAAAATACCGTGTGTCTTTTCTCTCTCCCATTTTCCCCTGTGCGTTTAAGTTTTCATTTCAGTTTTTACCTCCTCATTATTCCCCTTTCCCTCCTTTCATTTGGGTTTCCATTTAGTTCTTTTTGTTCTTTTACGTCAGTCATTTTAATTTTACTTTAGAAACTAGCATTTTTATTTTCTATCGTTCTTTGGTTTCTTTTTCTATATTTTGTCTTTTGTGTGTTTTATTCTGCCTTTCTCAACACCCACAATGACGTTTTGACATTTACGTGTTTATCCCTCTTTGTCTAGAGAGTTTTCGAACTCTGTGCTCTGTAGTTATTCTCGTAGATTGTAAAATCATGCAAATATGAAAATATTTCCAACCCTCATACTGACTAGTTTATCATAACTCATCACCCCTGAGTACCAGGACCCTTTGAAAGATCTCCAGGCATCACCTGGTGGCATATTAATTAACGTACTTATATACTAACTACTTTCATTGTATTATGGCATTAGAGCAAAACAAAAGAAGAAAATGCATAACAATAAATATGGAATGAGATTCACTCCAAAGGTGGATGTCACTTAAGACTTGCGTTACTAATGGCAGATATATTAGCTGGGGCTTTGGATTCATTTTTAAGTATATCCGAGGCAGTCTTATTACAATGCAACAATTCATAAATACAGTAGACAGAGAATACGTTCCTCCTTTTTCGTTCCTCTCGTTGCGATATTAGACAAACCATTTTCGGTTGCGTTAATCAGTGGCATTAGTGATTGCCTAAACCCTGTGTAGTTATGTGTTTGGAGATTAATCAGAGGATTGCCCACGACTTTAACTTTAGCAAACCTGTATTTACTTTTATATATTGCCACATAATTTATCAGTTACGGGAACCTCTCAATTCTCAATGAGAAGATATGGCTGGTGTAAGTTTGAAACAGGAATCGCCAACAAGCCATTTACGTTTACGAAAGCCCATCGGATCTTACCAACTTCTCAACTAATTTTTTGTTTTTTTTTACATTTAAGGATCCATCCAGGGACAACAACCCAAAGTAGTCGGGAATAACTGAGCAGAAAATTGGTTATTTCAAGATCCGTTACTTTTAATGTTTTCCTGTATTATTCTTTTACTTCTTTAAGCTAATTCCATATTATGCTCTGAGAGCTTCCATAGCTTAATGAATGTGATATGCAAGTCATTGTTATATCGACTGGTGATTGCCGATTATTATATTTTGGAAATTAGTCTTATTCACAGTAAGTATTCTAATCGTCTACTGAGTACATTAGTTCAGTGGCATATGTGATCTTAGTAGTTTTGACGCCAGAAAACTCCCAATAGTTGATTAATCAATTGCCAAGTCATTGTGCTAAGATTTTTGTTAAATAATAGAGAGTGCTTGTATATTTGTTTGTAAATGTATGTTTGTATTAAATTTTAACGCTATTCACCAAGGGCAACATATCTGTCCAACACTTTTGTGAGTCTTGAGGTCTAAGCCGGACAGATGGTGTGTAATGGTTACGGATTTCCTTCCAATGCCTCTGGATTTGTATTGAGTTTCAGAAAGGATTTCAGAAATCCTTTCTCTTAGGATATTGTGTGAGACATTCTGTGGATTTCTTTGGTTTCCAGATTCCAGAAGATTCGTCCGTTGTTTTTGAACGTCAAATAAACTCAGGTCTTCCCATCACGTAGTATTTTCAAGGTTTATTGGAATTTTAGTTGGATTCAGCTTTATAATAGGATTTGAATGCATACAGAGGTTTGGTAGTTTTTGAGCTGTTAAGTCCATTGACGTCGATTTTAAAGCCAGTATACTGTATAAAAATTTGGGAGAAAAATTAAATGTAAATCATACACTGTCTGTTGAATGAACACAGGTCAGAAAGTGCCCAATAGCTGATATCGCAGGTGAAAAAGACAAATGCATTTTAAATCCATCTAAAAGAGACTAAAATCATACTTTAAAATATTAGAAAAACTCTTCCACAGGTTATTTACATGAAAATGATACTTTTAGAACCCATTGGAAATCCATTTAGAACTAAGAAAAATTAATATGAAATTTACGAAATAAATAATATATAGCTGAGAATGCGAAAAAACCAGATTAAAATTGCAAATAAAATTCAACCTGGGAAACAAGTCACTGCTGGTTTCTTTGAAAGCGTTCATGAGGATCAGGACTTGTAAATGGATTCATTTGAATAGTTTAATGCGGTTTTATCTGGACTCAGGGTTCACAAATGAATATGACAGTTGAGTAAACAACCTAGAAATAATAACCTTTCATCCGAAAACTGATAGATTTTGTTACATCCACTTCTGGTTTTATCAATTTTATTTTTATACCTAATTGTAAATTGTGGAAAATGTTGTAACTTTATAAAAAAATTAGATCTGCATAATAACCTATCTTCTAGAATTTCGATTTAACGGAATTAAGCACACAAGGTGTGTTCACTGCTGAAAGAATTACGTAATAATTGTTTAATCATTCTCTCTCTCTCTCTCTCTCTCTCTCTCTCTCTCTCTCTCTCTCTCTCTCTCTCTCTCTCTCTCTCTCTCTCTCTCCTGTATTAGAGTCGTATATGTGTTTTAAGCAAACCTTTAACTTGAAACTCATCTCTCTCTCTCTCTCTCTCTCTCTCTCTCTCTCTCTCTCTCTCTCTCTCTCTCTCTCTCTCTCTCTCTCTCTCATGAATCATCTGGTATTGGGATACGAATAAACTTGAATTCGCGATTATTCTTGATAAATAATATTTGAAAATGCACCATCAACAGTTTTATCTTTACTGCATCCTGCAAAACAGCACGGAGAAGCCGGGAAGGGTCATTACCTGAGCAACCTGCGACATCAAACGAGATGATTTTCGTCATTAAGAGTACACCTGGGAGACGGGCTCAATTTTTTTTCTATTAGATTGATTACGCTCCATCTTATTCTTCGTCCCGGGTTAATTGAATATGACGGAGAGGAGCAGAACATTTTGATAATTCCTATGATTTCGTTTTATATATGAGTGGAGCTGTGACATAGATAACCTTGGTTTTTTTTTTATTATTTATCCTTGATTCTCCATGCACATGGTAAATGATTTGTGGCATGGTTATTGAACTCATATTTTTTATCACTCCTTTAATAAAGCAGTAGCACTCATGACTAACTTTCCACCAACTTTGCTCGCTGCGTTTATGAATGAATTCAATAATTTTAAGTATTCTCTTCTTTGAAGTACCTTTGATTGTTAAATCTCTCTCTCTCCCTCTCTCTCTCTCTCTCTCTCTCTCTCTCTCTCTCTCTCTCTCTCTCTCTCTCTCTCTCATGAACCATCTGGGATAGGAAGGCGAATAGGAGACTTGAATTCACTGTGAATCATTATAGACTATATTAAAAAATACATCATTAATTGGCTCATCTTTAATCATTAAATCCTACAAAGCAAGACAAAGAAACTGGGGAAAGGTCGTTACCTGAGCAACCGGCGACTTCAAAGGAGTCTGTTTTCGGAATCAAGTGTACACCTGGGAGATGGGATGAGTTTTTTGAGTTTTTACTTTATTAATGACACACCCTCTTATTCGTCTTCTTGGAGTTAATTGAATAGAATGAAGAGGAACAGAACAGTTTGATAATCCCCATGGTTTCGTTTTATATATATGAATGGAGTTATGATAAGATAACCTTGTTTTTTTTTAGGAAATTTTTTTTTTTTACTTTCCTTGCACTTTGCAACTGATTTATGGCATGTATTTATTCAGTTTATATTTTTTACTATTCCCTTAATGAAATAGTAGCACCCACAAAATTTGCTTGCTGCCCCTGCGAATTAATTCAGTACTTTTAAATATTCTCTTCTTTGGGGTTCCCCTTGATTGTTGAAACAGTCTCTCTCTCTCTCTCTCTCTCTCTCTCTCTCTCTCTCTCTCTCTCTCTCTCTCTCTCTCTCTCTCTCTCTCTCTCTTAGGCTGGATAATTCATATCTCTGACTTTTAAGAACGTTCGTATAAAAAGCTAGACAAAATCAGTGTCTTCAAAAAGAATTTTTACATCTAATTTCATGTCTTGTTCACTATTCTCAGTAGCAGTAATAGTACAAGTAGCAGTAGTAGTAGTAGTAATATTAGAAGAATAATTTCATATGCCTTAATTGGCTAATAACACCTTAATGCAAGTCTGATTATTGAAATAAGTATATACATTTTTGCTGGACATTTGATTCATTCCACTTATAACTAACAAACATGAAAACTTATGAATATACATTAAGCACCTTTTCATTTCGTTTTCCGTTTTTCCCGTTCTTTTGGGATACAGTTCGCGTCTGTATTGTTGTTTTGATTATAACCCTGCATTAAGCTCTGTCAACGAATTGAACGAGTCTGCAGTCATGATTCTCTCTAATAGACACTTTTGCATACCTTAACTGATATCTGCATTTCAGGTGAAAATTTTGATACTTTTACATATTTGCATAAACCTGTATCTTTGTTAGTGTATTTTCTAGGTTATCAGTTACTTTAGGGTGAACAAAAACTCTCGATATCACTTAGTGACCACAGCAAGTTTCTTTTCTACGAAGATTTTAGTGTTTTCAATTATGTAAATGACAAAAGATAGGAATAAAGACAGACTTTAAGTATCAAACTATTTTTCTATTTTGTACATGTGCATGGTTAAGAAGAAGTGCAATTTAGAAGGCCTCTTAAACTTCTAGAGCGTGTAAATTTAAAATCTCAAGTTCACGTACGTAGTCGTGTTTGTTGAAAACATTTTAAATCTGTGGACGAAGTTTAAAATATTACCATAGTTTCTTCTTCAGAGTGAAGGTGCATGCACATTGAAATATTTGTTTCACTACAGTTGGCGAGATTATTTAAATCACAAAATTACTTCTTGATAGTCATTTTTACATTAGTACCATGGTTTCCGACAGTTTCAAAGGGTCTATCGTAAAATGTAGCCATTGCCATTTCTAGGAGGGAATTTAATAGCACGGTCTGCATGTTCAAATTCTGTTATAATTCTTTAAAGTGCTGGGGAACATTTTACAGAATTCGAAATTTCTATTTTTTCCATATTAAAGTATTGATACCTGTCCTTGATTAAAATATTTTCTTGTTTCTTTCCGGACAACGTCTGCAATGATTTTAAGTTACTTGCTCTCGTAATTTTTTGCCTCCTTGCTTATATTTTAAAGATTCGCTGAATGTGGAGTACAAACGGCAGGCAGAGCTGAAAAGCGAAAAAGTTGAATCAATCATTGTAATGGTGAGAGTACCTGTGGATGTAACTGTTTCGAAATTAAATAGTTGATAGGACTGCACATGGGGTATTCAGATACTGTGGTGATTATGTAATTCAGTGACTGAACAGATTTTGAAAGGTAACCAACTGGTTCTTAGCTACGTAAAATAAATCTAATCCTTCGGGCCAGCCCTAGGAGAGTTGTTAATCAGCTAAGTGGTCTGGTTAAAGTAAGGTATACTTACTTTTATTTAAGGCTTAAGGAAACTTGTTAAAGCAGTTGGTTACAGAAATAATTATTCCATTGTATAAAGGTTAAAATTAATACAGGAGAGTAAGAACAATAAGAGCATACAATTCTGTAGCATACCATGGAAGTTGTAGAATAGGTTTTTGATTGACAAAGTAAGTCTGATGACAGAATGATTAATATAGGAGGAGCACCGTGGGTATAGACGGAAGAGTGCGTTTGTGTCAAAATTTAGCTAATAAACAGTTTTTTGGAATATTTAAAAATGAAAAGAGAAACGGAAAGCCTATGATACACTCGATAAAGAGGTAATATGGCGGGTGTTGAAATCGTAGAGTATAGTGAATAAGTTGTTGAGAGTGATTACAAGATTTTATGTAGGTAACGGTTCATGAAATATGTCCGTATGAGAGTAGGGTTCCTCATGTCTCCATGGTTGTGTAGAGTCTTTATAGATGGAGAGATGCGAGAAACCAGAGAAAGGACAGTGAATATTGAAGCAAAGTCGCAAGAGATAAAAGTGAATGGAGAATCGAATGGTGTATGTTTGGCACGTGACACATTACTGACCCAGAATTGTACATAGCAATAACAGGCACCAGTGAAACAATTTGAAAGTTCTCAACAAGAGAAGTTGGGAGCATGGTGACGATTAATTTATATCAGGTAGATGAGACAATGAATGTTATTATAGATGGTGGAAAAATGGGAGTTTCTGATCCTTATAGGAACATAAGAGCATGTGTCATGGATGATGGTGAAACGAGAGAAGAGGCGAGGCAGAACATGTGAAGCACAAGTTTGGGAAAAGGCTGCTGTTGTCTCTGGAAACCAAGTTTGGAGAATATGAAGTGGATGTTGAGCCAACTCTACTTTATTCAAACTGGAGAAAAAAAAGACGGTTTAAACTGTGGATATTGAACTGTTTAGCATAAATTGCTGAAGAATAATTGTATGTATGGAGGTGAAGAAAAGAAGTGGTCTAATAAGCACTTGTATGTGGATGAATGGATCACTGATTTAAGACTGCTTGGTCAGATTAGACGATGGTAGGTTGATGGAAAAAATGTATAGTGCAGAAGTTATACGACGGATGAGGGAAGAAAGAACTAGAAAGGACTGGATGGATGTGACCGAAAGAAGTTTTGGAAAGGAAAGGACTTGATATGCAAAAAGCATCTGTTGGGCTCGACATGCTGTTAATGAGACACTGAGTACGTGTAATGAAGCGGTCGATGGTATGAAAGTTTCTATACTGGGGGACTGGAATTCATTTACTTTTTAATATTTAAACTATGACTGTGTATGCGTACGGTATGTGGTCTTGTTTTAACCTTGGAACCACCCTAGTTTTAACCTTGGAACCACACACATTATATAGTAAAAATATTTATATAGACATACCTACACACATATATAGTATATATATTTATAAATATATATATATATATATATATATATATATATATATATATATATATATATATATATATATATGTATGTATGTATGTATGTATAATCATGTATGCAGTAGCGCAGGAGTTCTGTCCGATGACCAATTATGATTTCACCTGAAAAATCAAGTTTAACGCCTTAAATTCTTTTCTCCCTAAACTTTACAGCGATAAGCAATCTGCAATGTAAATTATTCAGGCAATTTCTGTGCAAGTTTTATGTATCTTAGGAAAACTTACCCCATCCCTCCCCCCTTTCCCTTCCCCCTCCCCCCTTTCGACAGCTGGCTTGCTGGAATGCTGACAAAGTTTCCCCGCCGAAGTTTTATAGAAATAAAATCTTGCTGAATAAAAATACCGAGGGAGTCTCGCATCCAGCGAGAAAAGTTATTTGCTTTGATTAAAACTATTGGTTTCGCGATTGCCAGTGGACTCAGTAGCAGTCGAACGTGTAATATTGATGGCAGCTTGATTTATGGTGCCAAAACCTCTTGTTAACATTAGTAGAGGTAATATAGATTAGAATATTTTTTTATCCACATATTAACCCCAGATTCAAAAGATTAAACATAAAATCCAGGACTTTTACAGGTAAGACAAAAAAAAAGAAGACTGAAAATGCGTTTCAGCATTAATATTTCGCGATATTAATAACTGGGACACGCGATTTTCACTTCTCCCAATGAAAGTCCTCATATTTAGGATTTAATTAATTTTTTTAATAGTGTTAAGCATCAGATTCAAGTATTTCTGTCAGGAGACACTTAATCCTGATCAGTGGTTAATCCTTTCATAGTTTGAATTTTTTAACTGAATGCATATGAGAGAGAGAGAGAGAGAGAGAGAGAGAGAGAGAGAGAGAGAGAGAGACTGTGTTTGTTGACAGTTATGTAGTATTTTGTCGAAAACTGAAGTTTTGGTTTTATAAACAATTATAATAAGGATACTAGTATTTATTGATTAGCAAAGAAAGATAAAAACAAACTGCTCTCTCTCTCTCTCTCTCTCTCTCTCTCTCTCTCTCTCTCTCTCTCTCTCTCTCTCTCTCCACGTAGTGACGACGAATGGTTCTGTCAATTGTTTAGTCCGCTACTCTGCTTGATGAAATACAAGCAAGATTAACTTAAGCTCAAATTGGATCGAACTTTACTTGTCAAAGTCGTTTTAATCTTCCTCATGATTCTCTGTCAGTCTGTCTGTCTATTTGTATTATTGCGTGACTGAATATTAAGAAGAGATGTATCTTCGTTCATCAGTACTTACAAACTTCTCAAAGGACATAGCATGCAATCAGAACGTAAGTCCACAACTATGTTAACTCATATCCTCATACGGAGATTGGTTGAACTTATACCCTTTCTTTAGAAACAGCATTCAACTCTACAGCCATAGAAATAGAAGCCTGTTTGTATGGAAGACTTACGCAAACTTCTTAAATTGTCGTCTCTTTCACGCCACCAGTAAAACCATAGAAGCTCAGTAGCATTCGGGAGACAGACTTTAAGATAGGACGAATATAAAAGAAAAACATCCAAAGCTGCTGAAAGTCAGTATCCGCCATCGCAGTAGTTCCGAAATCCTGCAGGATCGAAGGTCCTTCGAGCAGCTGTTTGTCAAGTACATGCAGTAGTTCAAGGACTCTGACCTTCATCCCCACCAGCGCCTTCAGGCGGAGAAGGAGTGGTGGGGCGTTAGAGAGGGAAGGAGAAAAGGAAATGTGATTAATGACGACAGAGAGAGAGAGAGAACTATTCACTGTAGCTCAGTTTCATTAGCTCTGATTCTTAATTAGAAATAATATGAGATAATCAATACTTCTAATTATTAGTAATGAATAATAATTGATAACCATGATAAAAACTTTCATCTATTCAAATGAGGAGTCTTACTGGCCGAACATAAATTAGGTTGTGACTAGTGGATTCTGCATGACTAATTCAAAATGGTAAGCAACTTATTTTTGTTTTTAGTTAAACCAGAGACATCACTTGGGAAATTAGGTCAACAAAAAGTAACGAAATAATGACTTCTTGTTATTTTAGATATTAGTTTCAAGAAAAACATCTCGAAGAAATTGGAATTCACTATCAGATCATCTGTTAACCATCATTCTGTTCTTTAAACGGTTACAATAACCAACATTATATCATCTTAATATTTAATAAACAAATAAAATATCAGTCAAAGATTAGGAAAATCCTTGTATGGAAAGCTTGGCTTTTAGTGTTCAACTCGAGACATTTTCAACAAAGGAAAGCATTGCTCACAAATAAAAGAAGACATTCATTTGAAGTACGAAATTCCACTTGTTATCATTTACTAAGTGAAGCTTTTCTATGTGTGTTGGGGGGCGGGGTGTTCAAATCCACTTCCAACTAAGTGCTGTGAGGGCCTGGGGTAACCCCGAAGACGAGAGAAACTATGTAAGCATTATAAATGATCTCCGTTACAGAGTTACTAGGATGAGAACCTCTCTCTCTCTCTCTCTCTCTCTCTCTCTCTCTCTCTCTCTCTCTCTCTCTCTCTCTCTTCCCCCCCGTGTAATTTTCACTTATTTTCCCTTTGTTCCTAGGCTCTCTTGTTTACTTTAAAAAGGTTCCTTTATCATACATAGGATTGTTTGCCTCTTCTTATACTTTAGTTAACTCGCTATTTAAGGTAGTTGCTTCTTCTTTACTCTCTATTCACAAAGCACACACATACGCACACAATATATAATGGTTTCAACGTTGAGGGACAGCAAAGAGCGTTATTTTAAAATGTAAACAATTTACTCATTTTTCTGCATTTATAGTCTACCAGTGGAACAGGCCTGACAACAATGTATACCTGAAAGCATCACGTAGTGAACAAGTCTGTAACTTTTTATTCTCTTTCATGCCAGAATAACTTTTTTTTTTTATAAAAGCTTTGCTGGAAGATGGAGGGTAAGAATATAATCTAGCAATACTTTACGTTTTACCTCTATAGGCAGTTGGGAACAAAATGCTTAACATGTTTTCAAACTTTAAAAATTAAGTACTTGTTGATTTCAGTTGATGGGTTATGCACGCATGTTCATAATAAATATTGACATGTAGTGGGTGGATTGCTTAAGAAAACTTATGCATTTCCATATTATTCATTGTGGTTATCTTCCAAAATGTTACTAGCTACAATAAATATATCCTGAACAAGTAACTGACCCTATCTTGGATGTTGTTTCCTTACTGGGCTGACAAGCATGTTTTATGTATATGTATATATATATATATATATATATATATATATATATATATATATATATATATATATGTGTGTGTGTGTGTGTGTGTGTGTGTGTGTGTGTGTGTGTATATATATTTATACTAAGACATAGCTATATAAATAAGTATATACCATCAAGTCTGAAGCTCATTCTATTATGCAGAACAGCGTATTTTTACGTTATAACAAATTGAATTACAGGCGAAGCTTAGCTGCAGTAAGATGCTGTGAGCAGGGGTAGTGAAACCTGAATTAAACATTACACTTGTCGTGAACATTTTCTTCACGTTCACCAAAGAATCTGGAAGATCACACTTTTAGACGCGTCATTGAGAGCGTGGGTTTGTGCACTCTTAAAAAAGTTTGAAAACAATCAATGAATGGCGTCCCAAAGATGATTATTTTATGTGAAATATTGTAAAAGTATCATGATTTCTCGTTATGAAAACCAATTCACCGATACGTTAAATGTTCTTCTTTATAAAATCGTTCTGAATAAAGGTGCAGTGCTAATGTGCAGGTCAGGTTCTAAATAGCTAACTGTGTGCGCCGACTTGTAATGATGTGGTTCTGGATGATTCATTTTGCCTCCTCCAGTATTTTGAGCTAGTAATCGCCTGTATATTTAACTTGAATTAAGATTTCACAGGTAACATTTATTTATCCCGTTTAAGTAAAACCTATCATAATCCTTTTTTTTCAATAAGTGATATCCAAGGGCGTTGTGAGTGGGTTGGGCTCATACGGTGAATTGATGGTCTGTAAGATAGAGTTAATCAATTGCCCACAAACTCATGGCAAAAAATTCAAGCAGCGTCCGACCGGTACGTTTAACTTTCTTAAATAAAATAGTACTTCTGATTACTTTTCTTCTTTATGAGACGAAAGGCTACCGCTCATCGAGATTCAGTAATGAATGAATTATGAAAGCATAATTCATATATGCACTACAAAATGAGCGAACAGGAAAATAAAAATATTTTCAGTAATGATTACAAAAAAATTAGACGATGAGTTTTGGCAGTAGACCACCAATACCACGTAACCTTTCTTCATTCAGATGGATTAACCGTGACATTCAGTATGTGAATATTTTTTATATTGAAGGACACCAATTTACGCTAAAAACCTTTTGCAAATACCGTGGACGGGTAACTGGGAAAGTTTCCAGTGTCATTCAACAGGCTGCCTTAAGTGCGTTTAGAAGATATATATAATTAGATAGATATATATATATATATATATATATATATATATATATATATATATATATATATATATATATATATATATATATATATATATATATATATATATATATATATATATTG
>NC_089745.1:18811824-18816824 GCF_040412425.1 Macrobrachium rosenbergii
ATTTATTAGGCAATTTCCTTCGCCCAAAGCTTTGTTTCATTCATAATTTTTAACATAGCTGAGCGAACGTTGTTTTAGGTTCCATAAAGGAGGAAAATATAATACTGGACATCAACATAGCTTAGCTAACGTCTTTTATTTTGATTGTATATAAGAGGAAAGTATAAAATGAGGCCATTATCGTCATTATGAGAATCGCTGAAGTTAGAGGTTGATCCTAGTTAAAAAAAAAAAAAAAAAAAAAGGGGGGGGAGGAGGTGCCCGGTTATTAAAATGAAAGTTATGGAAAGAGTATTCAATTACTGTAAGTTTTTTTTTTATTGTATTTGTGTTAGATTCGAAGTCGAAGATTTAACTAAAACAGGAGAAAGGCTTTTTTCTATATGTATGAATTTGTAAGGATGTAATTAGATTTGGACTTTTATGCCTTATTGCAAAAGCTTATAACAAGAAGATAATAATTTCCTCTGTAGATTTCCGACAAAGTTGTCGCATCCTTCTCTATTCAAAGTTCTCATTATCTCATAAGGACAAAAGACCTACCTCAGAATTCCGAATTTTTTTCCCTTATAACTTAATCTTTCTGAATATTCTACTTGTTTATTGGTGTGATAAAAGTCCTCTTGACAGTTTCAGGTAGCCCAACAGTTCTTTCACTTAGTGTCGGAACACTAAAAGTCTCTGTTAAAAGCTCTCTTAAACAGATTTACGACAACAGAACTCTTAGGAAGGCACCCCTGCTGAAGACCAGGGGACTAGAAGCAACATTCACGAGATTTTGAGATGAATCCAATAAAGACGACCAAAAATACACGGAGTCTTGATTGAGCCAGGCAGGCATAAAGGCCTCTCGTTCCCCTTGGTGGATATTTAAAAGTTAATTCAGGACAGGTCTGCAGGGGACAGGTTCTTTTGATCTTCATTGCAGTCTCCATTGTGTGACAAATTCTGTTGAGAACCTCAAAGGGATAGTTCCCCAATGTCACTAGGTCGTCCACATATTCTATAGAGCCAGACACATACATAGAGAGTCAGACAAGTAGGGTATAGAGAAGGGTAAGGAATTATTCCATTTTGTACACAACTTCAAAGCATTTTACTTTGATACTTCTAGCAAAAGTGCAAATTTACTTTCACTGAAACTGGGATTTTCTGTCAGGAGTAAGTAGGAAAAGTTTTTTAAAAATATTTTCCTTTTATTACGAGCATGAGTATCATATATACGAAACAAATGGCTTCAGGGATCTTATAAAGTAATTCTAAACTGAAACGAAAAATAAAATGGAAATCCTACAGCTTAAAGATTTTGTATACCAGAATTTTGAAAATCAGGAATACAATACAATTATTTTTATTTAGGTACAAATTTGTTTACCTTTTTAGGACGTAGATTAAAAAAAAACTGAAAACATGACCATACCAGTTACTTAAATCCTGGTCGTCTATTTCCAAAACTTAAAGAAGACTTGAATAAGGGAATCCTGCGTCAGACCCCAGGAAGGTATCCACCTGACCACGAAAGGAGAAAAATGCATTATGAGAAAAGAAAGGCTGCAAAATTTGTTGCAATAAATATGAGAACATAATTTCGTAAATTATTTTTTTATTATGAAATCAAATCCAACTCTGTAAAAGGCATTAATTACATGTCTTTATTTCGCAAAGTATATCGACTGGAGACAAGAAGGAATAATATTTTTGCCAATTTTTCATCTTTTTGTGACAGGTTTCCATCAACAGCAACAACAACAACAATAATAATAATAATAATAATAATAATAATAATAATAATAATAATAATAATAATAATAATAATAATAATAATAATAATAATAATAATAATAATGAGTGGCACTAACAGGGAAATACATGTTTGAAAGATCAGATTCACCAGGCTACAGGTAAAACAGACAAACATAAAACTTTCACAAGAGTCATGGAAACCAGACTGGATTGATGATTTGCAGCTAGATATTATTTTGAAGGAAGAAAATATACTAACTCCTTGGGGTTTAGCCGGAACATAACGAGCACCATGTCCCTTAATTGCCTGTTATTTTAAAACTCATAATCATCTTCTTCCTTACCAAAACTATTTTTGTAGAAGCAAAGAAATGGGAATCTAACAAAAATATAGTTTTTTTAATACATGATAATAATGCATTTTCCGTATCGCTCTCTCCCGAGCATTAAATATATTTTGATGATAAGTTCATCTAATAATGATACATCCTTTCCATATTATGAAATGCCACTGAGGAGAATATTTCTTGCTGTGTCTGAAAAGAGACGGCCAATTCGGGATGAATCCAGGTCGGCATTTTTCCTCCAAGACCTTCAGGCAAGTGCAAACTTTCTGGGAAAATATTAAACGACAAGTTACGATTCCTGACCGCTTATGCCTTATTTAGACCTGACCCGACCTCATGAAGATTTCGAAATGAGATGAGACCAGTCAGGATTCAGACTTATTTAACAGCTTTTCCCTTTCTAGTGTTGCATTTAAACATCATGCACACACACGCACTCACGCATTTTATGCACAAACACACACACACACACACACACACATACACACATATATATATATATATATATATATATATATATATATATATATATATATATATATACATACATATATATGTATATATATTATATATATACAGTATATATGTATATATATATATATATATATATAGATATAGATATAAATAAATATATATATATATATATATATATATATATATATATATATATATATATATATATATATATATATATATATATATATATATATATATACTGTATATATATATATATATATATATATATATATATATATATATATATATATATATATATTATATGGGATAGATAGATAGATATAGATACAGATATAGATGTAAAGCATTTAGAATATATAAATGAATGGAAATAACCTTAAGTAAAGAAAGGATACAAAAAATTGTCGCATCATACAATCACTTTGTTGCCGTAACGACCTGAATACATTTGTTTGTTTTTACAATGTAGTCATAATTACCTGCTCTTATACGTCAGAAAACTAACACAAACACACAAATAGATCTCCGATTATGTATTTGCTAAACTCCTAACGGGGAATTCTCTGTTAATTTAGGTCACAAATGTATTCAAAATTTGCATCGTTTACCGTTATATTTTGCATCATTCACCGCTATATTTTTCCACTATGGCACATCTGGAATTTATATTTTACATTTGTATGCTAATTTCATGGTATGTACCTGAAATAGATTACTAATAACATTTAAACAGAAAAACGGTTTATCTTCCACTGTTGAAAGAGGGGAGGAGTTTGGCGGGTGGGTGGGTGGGGGTGGGGGGCGGCTTGATGCTTGGTAGGACATTACAGCTTCAGTTTGTTACTTAGTCCAAGTAGCATTGTTACAACAAATTAATAATAACGTTGCTAACTTCTTCCATTAATTTCGTATGCTCGCATATGCATTGTTTTGTAGCCTCGTTTTCTGAAAACGCCGTCATGTTGAAAATGATCTCATTGTATACATGACGTACCATATGATTTTAAAAAATGCAGGAAATTCTGCTTTACTTACATGTGTCAGAGAAAAAAATACGAGTAAGTTAATTGATTCCAGCTTGAACTCTGAAGGGTTTCATATCAGTCACGTAATAATGAATCTCAACATTTTTATTAACAAAGTTATTAATTACACGAATATTGAAAATGTATTGGAATTCCATATGAAATTCTTTCTCCAAAGCCTGATAAATATATCTGAAATAATCAGTGAACTTTTTTTTCGCATGATGTAAATAAATTTCATTTTGATACACTTATATTTGCAGGGCTTCATTTCAGAGTTGCAAGATTTTTTTTCTTTTTAGGATTCATCAATTAGGAATAGTTAATAGGTTTCTGAATACAGGTGGATTAATCAGATCGTAGTCACACCTATTTTGGAACATGTTTAAGAGTTTAATTCTTTCACTGATCTGTTTCTGATATAGTATAGAATTATTTCAATTCCCAACCTAACCCATGAAAGGGAGAGGTACTTGCTGGAGGTCACCTGATATCAACGAAGGTATTTTGAGCTTCATAAATCCAGCATCTCCTAAAAACATAACAGACACCTCACACGTCTCGAACTGTCGACCTAACGGCGCAACAACTTCTCGCTGCTGGGAGAAAGGGCGCTGGGGACTGGTATAATACATGTACATACGCTACCTAGGTCTAAGCGATGTCAGTCAGGGCAGCCGATCGAGACTACGGTCTACCCCAAAGCCAAATCAAAGTCCTTCAAAAGAAGGCATCGTGCTTACACCATATAAAATGGGAAAAAAGCACGTTAAAAGAAGAAGAAGATTTGTTTAACCACCAACCGCAGGGAGTTTATATACTTATGAATATGATAATAGCCACAAGTGATAATAGTTAACTTGGTGAGAATCGAGGGACGGGAATGATGAGAAAAGACAGTGGACAAGCTGAGTTTTGTATCTGGCGTTGGTCTCATCAGGGTCATTGATGACCGGGAATAATGTAGTTATAAGAGTGCCTTGTGATTACGGAAGAATGAAAATTTTAGGGTGTGAGCGTAGTTTTTAGGAATTTGCAGAGTCCTTGATGAAGGTGGAAGTATGAGTATGAGAGAGAGAGAGAGAGAGAGATGATCTAATCCTTGTAACCAGGTATTACAGACTAAGCTAGGATTGAAAGCTCCGAAGGATATGGATGGATTATAATAAAGAAGGCTGCTAGGTATTGTTCGGTAACTTTTTGCTGTCATTGATGACTTACTCAAATGGGAGAAGGGAGTTATATTCATATTCTGTGACCTTTCAGAAAGATGTCGAGTAGTGAGCACAGATACCTCTAATTTCGTTGTTGTGTGTGTATATATATATGTATATATATTTATGTGTATATATATATATATATATATATATATATATATATATATATATATATATATATATATATATAT
>NC_089745.1:18819324-18836824 GCF_040412425.1 Macrobrachium rosenbergii
CCAAAATTCTGGCACGTATTCCGGCATGTGCCAGAATTTTAGGCGGCCAAATTCGGGCACGTATTATGGCACGTGCCAGTATGTGCCAGAATTTTGGGCGCCTAAAATTCTGGCTCGTTTTCTGGCAGGTGCAAAAATGTGTAAATTCTGGCACGTGCCAGAATACCTGCCGGAATTTTGCGCACCTAAAATTCTGGCACGTATTCTGGCATGTGCCAGGTACTTGCCAGAAATTTAGGCGCACAAAATTCTGGCATGTATTCTGGCATGTGCCGGTACTTGCCAGAATTTTCGGCGCACAAAATTCTGGCACGTATTCTGGCATGTGCCAGTACTTGCCAGAATTTTAGGCGCACAAAATTCTGGCACGTATTCTTGCACGTGCCAGTATGTGCCAGAATTTTTTGCGCCTAAAATTCTGGCACGTATTCTGGCACTTGCCAGTACATGCAAGAATTTTGGGAGCCTAAAATTCTGACACTTATTTTGGCAAGTGCCGGAACGTGCCAGAATTTTAGACGCTGGTCAAATTTTATTTGCTCCAATTTCTTTTTATTTCACTGTGTCCGGGTCTTCATCAACAACGTTCATAAACAACACTAATCTTCATTTTGGAACATAGAGAACTAAAATTGAAACGTTGAAAAATTTGACAATTTTTTTCCATACGCCGACTTGGTGAAATTTGATTTGCTCCAATTTCTTTTTATTTCTCTCTGTGACAGAGTTGTCATCATCGTTCATAAACAACACTAAACTTCATTTTGGGGACATAGAGAACTAAAATTGAAACGTTGAAAAATTCGACATTTTTTCCATACGCAGACCTGCAGAATTTGGACAGAATTTGATTTGCTCCGATTTCTTTTTATTTCACTCTGTTGCCGAGTCTTCATCATCAGCGTTCATAAACAACACTAATCTTCATTTTGGGTCATAGAGAACTAAAATTGAAACGTTGCAATATTTGACATTTTTTCCATAAGCGGACCTGCAGAATTTGGACAGAATTTATGATGAAATTTGATTTGCTCCGATGTCTTTTTATTTCACTCTATGTCCAAGTCGTCATCAACAACGTTCGTAAATAACACTAATCTTCATATTGGGGACAGAGAATTAAAACTGGTAGGTTGAAAAATTTACCATTTTTTCCATACGCGGTATTGCAGAATTTGGACAGTATTTCTGGTTAAATTTGATTTGTTCCAATTTCTTTTCACTTCACTCTATTTCCGAGTCTTTATCGTCAGCGTTCATAAACAACATTATTCTTCATTTTGGGGACATAGAGAACTAAAATTGAAACATTGAAAAATTTGCATTTTTTCCATACGCGGACCTACAGAATTTGGACAGAATTTCTTGTGAAATTTGCACTCTTTGGCCGAGTCTTCATCGTCAACGATCATAAAAACTATTCTTCATTTTGGGGACATAGAGAACTAAAATTGAAACATTTAAAAATTTGATATTTTTTTCCATACGCGGACCTGGAGAATTTGGACAAAATTTCTGGTAAAATTTGATTTGCTCCAGTTTCTCTTTTATTTCACTTTATGGCCGAATCTTTATCACCAACGTTCATAAACCTTCATTTTTGGGACATAGAACTAAAATTGAAACATTGAAAAATTAACATTTTTTCATATGGAGTCCTGCAGAATTTGGACAGACTTTCTGGTGAAATTTAATTGCTCCAATTCTTTTTATTTCACATTATATACGAATCTGTATCATCAGCGTTCATAAACAACACTAATCTTCATTTTTACGGCATAAGGAACTAAAATTGGAATATTGAAAAATTTGACGTTTTTTCCATACGGACCTGCAGAATTTGGACAGAATTTATCTTTTTGTCTGCATAAGACTCCTACTGCGATTCACTAACTTATTGCTCTGTTGTGGCAGGTACTAGAATAACATTAATTTCATGTACGGAGAATTGATTTTTGAACTGGAATTTTTATGTTGAGTGATGGAGCAACTTATTTCCATGCCATTGGCAAGCACGGTTTTTCACTAGGGTATGTATATTTTCTTACTGTAATTAACAATGTTTCATTATTATTTATGCGTCGGGTGAAATGTTTTCCACTTTTGATAAGAAATGTTCGTCTCTTGTAGGAGAAAATATTACTCTTTAAGAAATTAACTCTTATTGTCATTTGGAAGAAATGTTTATTTTCATATGCATCGTAGCAATGTTTGCTTTGATTTCCGTTAGTTTTTCCCAGCTGTCAGGCTTTGGATTAACCAAGGTGATGACGTAGCCTGTTGTCTCAGTCTTGATGTACTTTTACTTTAGGATTATGAGATATTCTAAAACGTTATGATTGGCCTTTGATGATTTGTTTCTGTGGAGTAAGAGTCCTTTGGTGTAATGTGGAATCAAAAGATGTTGTTCTATATGGTCTCTTCATTCTTATCTCATCTGTTTGATAATGTAAAGGGAAATCGGGTTTCTACGTGATCACGAAAATTGAGAGAGAGAGAGAGAGAGGATGGGGGACTGAATAGATTTAAATAAAATTAAATACTCATCCTGCATATAACATTTCATTGTAGTATGATTCCCAAACTGGGGATTTGCACTTATAATTTCGCATCTTTACTTCTTGACCTTTTTCTGCTGGGCTTATTGGTTGCTATAGTCTTTAAGTGGCTTGTTACCGCCATAATTGATAGGATTATTATTTTACTATGTTTTGTAAGTGTTTGTAGTACATTTTCTCCAGTATCCTTCCTATGTCCTGAATCTACTTCACATCAGCCTCACGTTTTTGAGAATTATTTGCAGCCACAGTTTGTCAGCTTTATCCCTGATTAAGGCTATTTACTATTTCGACTGTTGCTTTACAAATGATTTTATCATGTTTCACACTATTATCGACCTTAAGCATTTCAGTATTTACGCTGGTGAACGCGTGATGTCGAGTGCTAAGCGAGCGGTGTCCGGAAGTGCCACGTGATTTTGCATGAAAATGATCCAATTATGTTCCCGTCTGCACAAAGGCCTTTTTGATGGCACTCAAAGGTAATAAACAGGAAGCAATATCCACCCAGTTCATGCAAACAGATCGTTCTCTGAATGTTAAAGGGTTAAAGGGTACCATGGAATTAGAACTGTCCGTTATTTGGAATTTAATCATGTCTAGTATTTCGTTATCCAATAAGCAGATATTTATATTTTTGATTGAAACAATTTAATGTATTGTAAAAAGTATATTGTAGCCTACTGTCCACCATCCACTATGAGGAGGCCCAGGACTAAAACCCTCTCTCTCTCTCTCTCTCTCTCTCTCTCTCTCTCTCTCTCTCTCTCTCTCTCTCTCTCTCGTACCCACAGAAAACGAAAAAATAATTTTTTCTTTCGTTCTCTGAATAGTTCTGGGAAAATTCCATATGTTGTGGATAGATTTTATGAAGTGATTACCGGAGATTTCATATTGCTGTTAAACGAATATGTATTGCTGACGGTGTATTTTAAGAGAGAGAGAAAAAAATCAGTTTTCCTTGTTTCATTTTATTTGATTACTGGATTCCAACTTATATTTTTATTTTCCCTTATTATTAAAATTTTCTTTGTGCAAGTTTATAGAAAGCATAATGATAATGACGTGGAGATATGTGTTAGAAGAGTTTTCCATGGATACTTCTGAAGATAACGTGAGGCTGATGTAGGCGTCTGAAAGATATTCATGATAAAATACATTACACCCAAGATCCCATAATTATGGACAAACGCCCGCGTCGTGAGTTCGTAACAAAGGCTCTCATTAATTGATTTAGAACAAAGGATACCACGCTGAATAGAAAATAAATAAGCTCCTTTGTTGCAAAAGACAAAGGTACACACTAACGGGTTCTGGAAAACATATGTAAAAGCACCGAGACTGCTTAATCATTTTCTGCTTCTGTTCTCTTTATTAGCGTTCCATTGTGAATTCGGATGAAAAGGAGGATCTAAACTGCTCTTATCGAGATTACGTATTCAAACAAATGCTGAAATTTAGTTCAGTCCCTATGCAGAATCAGCTATTAACATAAAGTTTGATTTTCAAAGCACGTAAGATGTGCTGTAATACCAATTTGTACTTTCATATGCTTCTCAAAAAAAAATTATTCCTTGGCCGTACAGTGGATTCTAGCATTCTTTTCATTTGCCATGAGATAAAGGCTAGAATTCGTTCTTTAATCGTGTAAAACCCACAAAAGTTCTCTCTTCTACAGGCATCATATGCTTGAATAAAATTCTGTATGTTTGCTGGAAGTACTTTTAATTTCAGTTTTATTGAGATGGTAAAATCACTCAAGAAAAGCTCTCAGATGCTCATTTCTAATAAAATAAAAGCAGGTGAAAATGAATATCTAGAGGCTATGGCACATGAACATCGAAGTATATAGGTGCAGACAATTAACAATTAATGGGCAGACTGTTTGTGGAAAGGAGCATAAACATAGAAAATGCCCATGAAATTGCTGGTTAGGTTTTGTATTCCTTCTCATGAATTTTGATATCAGAAGTCTCAATATTCCAATAGCAGTTTATTGAAACGAAATATCACAGCGGGGGTTCTAGATATATAATATTCTGCTTCATTCCATGAAGAAAGTGATTAGTCGTACTGACACACTTTTCAAGGCCCAGGTCGTATAATATAATATTCTTCAAATGCTGTCTTTTTGAGAATAAAAAAAATATATATTGAAAGGGACTGATCTTCGAATCCTTCCAACTTCTGGTTAAAGGAAACTAATAATTGGATTCAAGATAATTCTAACATTACGGTAAAATAGTGATATAAACCACGCCGCGTTCATTTCATCCTGTATTTGCTGAAGTGATTTCCGAAGACAGCTTGAAGTATTTCACATTTTTGGCTCGACACTATTTGTGGTTGGCTTGACATCGGATGGTGTCTTGTGGCTCAGGATATCACTCGGGGGCTTTCGGTTTCAGATCATGTTTCTCAAATCCGTTTTCTGAATGTGTCGTCGCAGACGTTCCTTGTGTTTGAGGACTATTGATAGGACACATTCCATCCTCATCCTCCTGCCGCCGCCTCCTCCTCCTACTCCTCCTCCCCATCTGCCTCCACCTCCACCACCACCTGCGGTTTTATTATTTGCTTTGGCTGGAATTCTCTGTCTGAATTTCTCAAGGCGGTGGAGTAACGGAAATAATATAAGATTTAATTCTCTTCGGTTCTGTTCTGTGAAAAAATAGGTCTTTAGAAAAGGCTTAGGATTATACACATTTCTATTATTATTTTTCATACATTCTCATCAACACGAGCTGAATATCCATGGGAGAATAAGCTACCATGAAGTAAAATCTCCATATATGTAAAAACAAAATCGGAAAGTGATGAGAAACCATGAGGGTGGGAGTAAAAGCAAACAGTATAAATTTTTAGGCTCTTTGTCAATCGTTAATAAGAAATGGCATTGCAAAATTGAACACATATATATTGAAAAGGGAAGGGGAAGATTCATTTCGTAATATATATATATATATATATATATATATATATATATATATATATATATATATATATATATATATTCAAAAGCTACAAACGTCCTTAAATATCTAATTCACTCTGCCTCGGAAGTAATATATTTTCATATATGTTACCGAAGGAATTTTTAGTTGATAATAAGTCCACCGTCCGTGAAGTCGAACCAGCGAAGCGGACGAGGAATCAGGACTACAGTGACACACTAACCATTCGGCCACAAAGAGGTATAAGTGAATACCATCTCCCATCAACCCACCCGTCGAACTCAGGTGTTTTGCGTTTGGGAGACGATATCCACCCCACCTCTGCCATGTTGACCGTGTAGTGCGTTTGTCGCGCGTAGCCATATTATGACTATTTATCACATCACCGTGATTCATATACAATCAGAAAGCTACAAACGTCCTTTAATATCTAATTCACTCTGCCTCGGAAGTAATATATTTTCATATATGTTGCGAAGGAATTTTAGTTGATAATAAGTCCACCGTCCTGTGAGATTGGTCAACCAGCGACAGACAAGGAATCAGGACTACAGTGACACACTAACCATTCGGCCACAAGAGGGTATAAGTGAATACCATCTCCCATCAACCCACCCGTCGAACTCAGGTGTTTTGCGTTTGGAGACGATATCCACCCACCTCTGCCATGTTGACCGTGTAGTCGTTTGTCGCGGCGTAGCCATAATATGACTATTTATCACATCACCGTGATTCATATACAATCAGAAAGCTACAAACGTCCTTTAATATCAATTCACTCTGCCTGAAGTAATATATTTTCATATATGTTACCGAGAGAATTTTTAGTTGATAATAAGTCCACCGTCCCGTGAGGTTGAACCAGCGACGGACGAGAATCAGGACTACAGTGACACACTAACCATTCGGCCACAAGAGGGTATAAGTGAATACCATCTCCCATCAACCCACCCGTTGAACTCAGGTGTTTTGCGTTTGGAGACGATATCCACCCACCTCTGCCATGTTGACCGTGTAGTGCGTTTGTCGCACGTAGCCATATTATGACTATTTATCACATCACCGTGATTCATATACAATCAGAAAGCTACAAACGTCCTTTAATATCAATTCACTCTGCCTCGGAGTAATATATTTTCATATATGTTACAAGGGGAATTTTAGTTGATAATAAGTCCACCGTCCGTGGGGTCGAACCAGCGACGGACGAGAATCAGGACTACAGTGACACACTAACCATTCGGCCACAAGAGAGTATAAGTGAATACCATCTCCCCATCAACCCACCCGTCGAACTCAGGTGTTTTGCGTTTGGAGCGATATCCACCCACCTCTGCCATGTTGACCGTGTAGTCGTTTGTCGCATACGTAGCCATATTATGACTATTTATCACATCACCGTGATTCATATACAATCGAAAGCTACAAACGTCCTTTAATATCTAATTCACTCTGCCTCAGAAGTAATATATTTTTCATATATGTTACCGAAGGAATTTTTAGTTGATAATAAGTCCACCGTCCGTGAGGTCAGAACCAGCGACGGACGGGAATCAGGACTACAGTGACACACTAACCATTCGTACACAAGAGGGGTATAAGTGAATACCATCTCCCATCAACCCACCCGTCGAACTCAGGTGTTCTGCGCTTGGAGGCGATATCACCCACCTCTGCCATGTTGACCGTGTAGTGGGTTTGGTTTCATTATAGCTATAATATGACTATTTATCACATCACCGTGATTCATATACAATCAGAAAGCTACAAACGTCCTTTAATATCTAATTCACTCTGCCTCGGAAAAATATATTTTTCATATATGTTGCGAAGGGGATTTTTAGTTGATAATAAGTCCACCATGATGTGATAAATAGTCATAATCGAACCAGCAGCGACGGACGAGGAATCAGGACTGGCAGTGACACACTAACCATTCGTACAAGAGAGGGTATAAGTGAATACCATCTCCCATCAACCCACCCGTCGAACTCAGGTGTTTGCGTTTGGAGTCGATATCCACCCCTCTGCCATGGACCTCGCGTTTGTCATTCGTAACATATATGCACATCACTGATTCATATACAATCGCCAGCTACAAGCGTCCTTTAATATCTAATTCACTCTGCCTCGGAAGTAATATATTTTCATATATTGTTACCAAAGGGAATTTTTAGTTGATAATAAGTCCACCGTCCCGTGGTTATGTCGAACCAGTCCTGATTCGGACGAGGAATCAGGACTACAGTGACACACTAACCATTCGGCCACAAGAGAAAATGAATTAGATAGAGTAAAGGACGTTTGTAGCTTGATTGTATATGAATCACGGTGATGTGATAAATAGTCATAATATGGCTACGTGCATTCAAACGCACTACACGGTCAACATGGCAGAGGTGGTGGATATCGCCTCCAAACGCAAAACACCTGAGTTCGACGGGTGGGTTGATGGGAGATGGTATTCACTTATACCTCTTTGGCCGAATGGTTAGTGTGTCACTGTAGTCCTGATTCTCGTCCGTCGCTGGTTCGATCCCACGGACGGTGGGACTTATTATCAACTAAAATTCCTTTCGGTAACATATATGAAAATATATTACTTCGAGGCAGAGTGAATTGATATTAAAGGACGTTTGTAGCTTTCTGATTGTATATGAATCACGGTGATGTGATAAATAGTCATAATATGGCTACGCATACAAACGCACTACACGGTCAACATGGCAGAGGTGGGTGGATATCGCCTCCAAACGCAGAACACCTGAGTTCGACGGGTGGGGTTGATGGGGAGATGGTATTCACTTATACCTCTCTTGTGGCCGAATGGTTAGTGTGTCACTGTAGTCCTGATTCCTCGTCCGTCGCTGGTCTCGACCTACGGGACGGTGGACTTATTATCAACTAAAATTCCTTCGGTAACATATATGAAAATATATTACTTCCGAGGCAGAGTGAATTAGATATTAAAGGACGTTTGTAGCTTTCTTGATTGTATATGAATCACGGTGATGTGATAAATAGTCATATTATGGCTACGTGCGACAAAACGCACTACACGGTCAACATGGCAGAGGTGGGTGGATATCGCTCCAAACGCAAAACACCTGAGTTCGACGGGTGGGTTGATGGGAGATGGTATTCACTTATACCTCTCTTGTGGCCGAATGGTTAGTGTGTCACTGAAGTCCTGATTCCTCGTCCGTCGCTGGTTCGACCTCACGGGACGGTGGACTTATTATCAACTAAAATTTCTTCGGTAACATATATGAAAATATATTACTTCCGGAGGCAGAGTGAATTAGATATTAAAGGACGTTTGTAGCTTTCTGATTGTATATGAATCACGGTGATGTGATAAATAGTCATATTATGGCTACGCGCGACAAACGCACTACACGGTCAACATGGCAGAGGTGGTGGATATCGCCTCCAAACGCAAAACACCAGAGTTCGACGGGTGGGTTGATGGGGAGATGGTATTCACTTATACCTCTCTTGTGGCCGAATGGTTAGTGTGTCACTGTAGTCCTGATTCCTCGTCCGTCGCTGGTTCGATTTCACGGACGGGACTTATTATCAACTAAAATTCTTCGGTAACATATATGAAAATATATTACTCGAGGCAGAGTGAATTAGATATTAAAGGACGTTTGTAGCTTTCTGATTGTATATGAATCACGGTGATGTGATAAATAGTCATATTATGGCTACGTCCCAAAACGCACCACACGGTCAACATGGCAGAGGTGGGTGATATCGTCTCCAAACGCAAAACACCTGAGTTCGACGGTGGGTTGATGGGAGATGATATTCACTTTATACCCTCTCTTGTGGCCGAATGGTTAGTGTGTCACTGAAGTCCTGATTCCTCGTCCGTCGCTGGTTCGACTCCTCACGGGGTGGACTTATTATCAACTAAAAATTCCCCTTCGGTAACATATATGAAAATATATTACTCCGAGGCAGAGGAATTAGATATTAAAGGACGTTTGTAGCTTTCGATTGTATATGAATCACGGTGATGTGATAAATAGTCATAATATGGCTACGTGCAAAAAACGCACTACACGGTCAACATGGCAGAGGTGGGTGGATATCGTCTCCAAACGCAAAACACCTGAGTTCGACGGGTGGGTTGATGGGAGATGGTATTCACTTATACCTCTCTTGTGGCCGAATGGTTAGTGTGTCACTGTAGTCCTGATTCCTCGTCCGTCGCTGGTTCGACCTCACGGGACGGTGGACTTATTATCAACTAAAATTCCTCAAACATATATGAAAATATATTACTCCGAGGCAGAGTGAATTAGATATTAAAGGACGTTTGTAGCTTTCGATTGTATATGAATCACGGTGATGTGATAAATAGTCATATATGGCTACGTGCGACAAACGCACTACACGGTCAACATGGCAGAGGTGGGTGGATATCGTTCCAAACGCAAAACACCTGAGTTCGACGGGTGGGTTGATGGGAGATGGTATTCACTTATACCTTCTTGTGGCCGAATGGTTAGTGTGTCACTGAAGTCCTGATTCCTCGTCCGTCGCTGGTTCGACCCCACGGGACGGTGGACTTATTATCAACTAAAATTCTTCGGTAACATATGTGAAAAATATATTACTTCCGAGGCAGAGTGAATTAGATATTAAAGGACGTTTGTAGCTTTCTGATTGTATATGAATCACGGTGATGTGATAAATAGTCATAATATGGCTACATGCGACAAAACGCACTACACGGTCAACATGGCAGAGGTGGGTGGATATCGCTCCAAACGCAAAACACCTGAGTTCGACGGGTGGGTTGATGGGAGATGGTATTCACTTATACCTCTCTTGTGGCCGAATGGTTAGTGTGTCACTGTAGTCCTGATTCTCGTCCGTCGCTGGTTATACCCCACGGGACGGTGGACTTAATATCAACTAAAAATTCCCCTTGCAACATATATGAAAATATATTACTTCGAGGCAGAGTGAATTAGATATTAAAGGACGTTTGTAGCTTTCTGATTGTATATGAATCACGGTGATGTGATAAATAGTCATATATATATATATATATATATATATATATATATATATATATATATATATATATATATATATATATATATATATATATATATATATATATATATATATATGTATATATATATATATACTGTATATATAAATATATATATATATATATATATATATATATATATATATATATATATATATATATATTATATATTTGTATGTATATATATATATATATATATATATATATATATATATATATATATATATATATATATATATATATATATATATATATATATTTATATATATTTGTATGTACATATATATATATATATATATATATATATATATATATATATATATATATATATATATATATATATATATATATATATATATATATATTGGATAAGGGCTTCTGTGAAAGCCATCCCCATGGCTTTCCAGTGCTTGGTATTCTACAAATCTAACCTCATCTCCAGCCTCCTTCCCCATAGTTCTTATCTACATTGGCCAGGGACTTCCAACTTTTGTGGTGCCCGCAGGAGACCACTTGACACTGTTATGTACTTTCTTGCTTTTCTCCCAGGGCGTATGGGAAGGACATGCCCAAGCCATTACCATCTCCTTTTTCATCATTATCGCATCTACTTTCGAAATATCTCTTATGTCATTTTTCATTCTATCCAGCCAACTGACACCCAGTATTTTTCTTATAATTCATATTTAGCCGACAAACTCTTTATTTATGGTTTCACTATCATACCGTGATTCATGTCCGTATAGAAATACAGATCTTACTCGACTTACGAACAATCTTTTGTATGCAAATTCAGTCTATTTGATTTCCAACTGTTTTCAGCAGGTTCACTGCTGATTTTCCTTTTTCAGTCCACTATATTCCTAGGGAATATGTACTTGGTATCATTGTTCCTATGATTTAAAAAGACTCAGCTTTATTAATCGTTTCTTCATATCATGTTGATTAGTACCTTTGTGCTTATTCTGTCCCTATATACATGCATACATGCACACTTATTTATATATATATATATATATATATATATATATATATATATATATATATATATATATATATATATATATATATATATATATATATATATAATATATATATATATATATATATATATATGCGCGTGTGTGTGTGTACGCATACTTGTCAGTGTAATGAAATGTGGTGTATATCAAAACCATAGAAGTACAATTTTAATGTAGAAACTTTATATTTGAAAGCATTGGTGAGAATATAAACGAAAAAAGGGAGAAGAAAAATCGAATGAAAATAAAGAGATGAAGGAAAGGGAAAGCAATATAAAGGTTTAACTTTTTTTCCTGTTGGATATAAATAACTGCCTTAGCTCCCCTTTCTCGAATTCCACAGAACCAAGGAATTCAAGAATGGATTGGAAAAATTATGGACGTAATATGAGTACATAGAGTCAAATGACTTGCAGAGAGAGAGAGAGAGAGAGAGAGAGAGAGAGAGAGAGAGAGAGAGAGAGAGAGAGAGAGAGAGAGAGAGAGAGCTTTTAAGACGCTGAAGGCGGTGCACTGAATATTGTTAATGACTTACATCAAAGTTAAAGAGAAAAGGGACACCGTTTTTATCTTGTTCAAAAAATGAAAATTGTTTGCTTACCCATCTTCTGAAGCCGGCGTTTCAGGAGATGGAAAGAGGAATTGTTTGTGTAATAGAATTTCGGTTAATGTTGTTATTGTTTTAATTTTTGTACTGCACAAGTATTATACTTAGTGGAACATGAAGATGGTTTCGTATACATTCACAAATCCCCAGTTTAGCCTATACGGCAAAAGCACTCCATCATCACTTGTCAGTTCAAAGATCAGAAAGAAAGACAGCCACGGGAAACGCATCACTAACATCTTCAGAAATTTTGTGAACAGTAAAACATGTGATAAACACATCGGCAACACTTAGCATACAAATCGCAAACAGGTTGAAAACAAGTCAACGACCGGAAGTGGAGAACAAATCTTAGGCAAGTGCTGGTACCCTTATGAAGCAGAGGTTAGGACTGCAAATGAGTTGTTGACTCTTATTCAATATGTTTGTGATGGGTGTGCAAGATTTTGGAAGTTGAGTACACTCTTATTCAACCTGTTGGTGATGGGTTTGCAAGATTTTGGAAGTTGAATACACTCTTATTCAACATGTAGGTGATGGGTGTGCAAGATTTTGGAAGTTGAATACACTCTTATTCAACATGTTGGTGATGGGTGTGCAAGATTTTGGAAGTTGAATACATTCTTATTCAACATGTAGGTGATGGGTGTGCAAGATTTTGGAAGTTGAATACACTCTTATTCAACATGTAGGTGATGGGTGTGCAAGATTTTGGAAGGTGAATACTGTTTTACCGGATTTATAAGTATTTGGAGACACACCAGTGGTATATTTGGTTTGGTAATTGTAGACTTATATTCATTTGTGTTACAGTTAGACTTTTGTTCCGTTTGCTAAGATTCCTGTTATTCACACGCAGTCACGCTAATTAATAAATATTTAAGCTGGATGAATTGTACGCTTGTCTAAACATTTAGATTTTTTATTTTTTACTTAAAATTAACTGCTTCACTGAATCGTGGTTAGTCGATGGCTCAGTCGTGAACGTACGACTTTATTTCAAAATTTCTAAGTACTTCATTTGAAGCTTTTCTTAGATTTATTTACGATCACTACACATGAAAAAGTTTGTGTTCATAAATGTATTATGCCATGTTTAATGATTAATTAAAATAATGATTAATTAAAAAACTAAATCAATTTCCCCCTCTGAATATTTTTTATCCAAAAGTAGGTTTTTCATGCTTAAAGAATCATTGCAATAGCTCAATCATTTTCCCCCTCAGAAGCGATCTGTTGAATAAAAAAGCACTTCACGTGTTTTATGAACAGTTGATTCACCAAAATCATTTTCTCTTTACGGAGAGATGTGTCAAAAAAGCAGACATGAAGATTTATGGATAATTAAAAGAACGGAATCATTTTCCCTTTCGGAAAAGACTCATCAAAACTGACACTGTCCGCCATTTTGAATGATATTAAACCATGAGCATCTTTTTCGGGGCTGAACAAAATGTTTGTCCCTAAAGGTAAGAATGAAAAATCAAAGTTATTTTCAACAGGAATAAGAATGATGATGATGATAATTGTGATTTCAACTGATATAATGATTCTAGAGATGGAGACACCGATGTCGTGAAAGCGGGATAGCAATTCAGAAGGAGGGGTCACTGCTATATTTCTGTTTGTTCGCCTCCTAGCGACGACTGAAGCAGAATAGAATTTATTCTCCGCGCTCTAAACCACCTAAAACCCTCGCTTTTCCAAAGTGGACCCCCAAATTGCAGGATATAAAGTGTTCCATTACTTTTAACGATAAAAAAATCTGCGTTTCTGACCTTTTTTTGGGGGGGGGGAATTTTGTCTCGTATCTGTGACCTTTCCGTCTACATTGTCTCCCATGAAAGTAGTGAAAGTTAGCCGGTGCAGGAACCATAGGAGTGATTACCGTAATAGTGATTACTCTTGACATAGAATACTAATGATGATCATGTCATGATATTGGTAGTTTTTTTAAAACTCAAAAGCAAAATAAAACACAAAGAAAAGAGAGAGAGAGAGAGAGAGAGAGAGAGAGAGAGAGAGAGAGAGAGAGAGAGAGAGAGAGAGAGAGAGAGAGAGAGAGAGAGTCAGCATATTTTACTAAGAGAGAGAGAAAGAGAGAGAGCGTTGTTTTCTCTTAAGCTGCAGCCTCTTAAGAGAAATGTCCTTTTTGATACAGCAGCAGCAATAATAATAATAATAATAATAATAATAATAATAATAATAATAATAATAATACGCGTGCTGTTTAAATGACATTTCCACATAATTTGCCCGAGGGGATTGACGAATACAATGAGACTTACATAAATTCATTCAGGCTGGCGGCGTGCATTACATATCGACCTTTTCATCATGTAGAGCAGCTGACATCCCCCTGAGAACTCAGGAGCAGGTCGAGAGGGCGAGGGAGAGGAATTGATCGGAAACTGACAGCATTAGCAATTTTAAAGAGGCCCCGGTATTAAGTCAATGTTGATTTGCATTCCACGTGATGTAGGGGGACGCGAGGGGTGGGGTTAGGGGGAGGGGGGATGGTTGGAGATGGGGGTGGAGGGATACGAAACCAATATTTGTCTTTCCTTTGAACGTCTTCCTCTGCCAGATATTCTGTGTAAGGAACAGAGAGTGAAACTGGATATTGGTTCCTGTTTTGAAATAGTTTTCTCTAGTTCCGTCGGGATTATGAGCTTAGTTTACGACAGAGAGAGAGAGAGAGAGAGAGAGAGAGAGAGAGAGAGAGAGAGAGAGAGAGAGAGAGAGAGAGAGAGAGCTAATAAAAAAGAATGAGGTCTAAGGTATCTGATTAAATCGTTGTTCTTCCTTCTACCTTGTATTGATTTAAAAGTATTTTGAATGTGCAACATCAGTAATGGCATTTAATAATGCCGTATGGCATCGCGCACTTGCCCGTATAGTATACAGTAATGTACCGTGTTGTCGGCTTGATTTATTTCCCTGATGCTGTAAGTTATGATAATTATATACATTCACCAATATATTTTATATATATATATATATATATATATATATATATATATATATATATATATATATATATATATATATATATATATATATATATATATATATGTATGTATGTATGTATGTATGTATGTATGTATGTTTATGCATACATTACTTATATGTATATGGATGTATGTATGAATGTACGTGTGTGTAATAGTGTATCTTTTTGTGCATATATATACAGGGGAATTGAGTTGTACGTAGGGCTAGAAACGCAAGTATACTCAAAGGTATATGAGACCTTCCCTGAAACTATTTCCCCTCCTCCCTTGAATTCTAACCTTGTCTTTATTTTTGTCCCGGGCAATCTGTTTCTTCCCAGTGGGTGTACAGTGACTTGGTGAAAAATCCTTTGATGCTCATCCTTATACTAAATCCTTCATATATTTTGTTTCATGAGATTGAGTCCTCTGGTAAGTTATTTTCCAAAGAGTTACTGTGTATCAGGAAATTTCCTGTGGATACTTTTCTTAGTTCAGTTTTTGTAAGACATATATATTATATGATTTATTATAGACGCTCATCATATTTGTACCCCTCTCTATTGAGTCCTTGTGTTTATTTGTTTGTTCATTTAATCATGCATTTCTCGAGTCTGTTTCGCTTTTGTTCATGAAGCCCGTTTCCCTAGCCATTCCGGGACCACTGAGCTAAAGATGTTGGGACATACGACAAAAACTTTGGAATGAATAGTAACCTATTATCTTAACTAAATTCCATTTAATGAGTTCTGTACCTTTCAAAGCAAAGATATAATTTACCTGTGTTGTTCTTCCATCTTGCGCACCTGATACTTATTTCATTTGCATTGTAGGTGTGTAGCCTTTTTTTCACAGAAGATTACAGAACCAGCACTTTTCCGCCATACTAACTTTTAATAGACATTGGAAAATAATATTTGACTTGAATGTCGTTTTTCTGGTCCTAGTGCTTAGTTGGAAAAAAGAGAAAACTAGGAAGGGTAGCCATTGTTTACTTTCGTGTCTAAAATCAGCACGGAATCAAGACTTCCGACCGACAGAGAACTGAAAAATCTGGCAAGTATATTGACTTGCTTAAGAACGAGCGAGGGGGAGAGAGAGAGAACTTTAATAATTGAATATAATCCAATCAGTATCTTGAGCAGTAAAACGGATCATCGCTAATGCCTAAAGTAGGTTTATGAAGTCACGTTAGAAAAAAGGGGGGAAGTTTCATAAAGTCTTATAGGATAAGACAGCCTTATTTTATCGCCAAAATAGGATTTGGATCAGACGGAAAAAATGGATGTTCGCCCCCAAAAAACTGCTGCAGGTTATTAATCACAATGCTGGACAGCTGTCGAAGGGAGAGTTAAGATAGAACCATACACACACAGAGAGGGAGAATGAGAGCAAGACGATGACCTTTGAACATACAGAAACATACATACACATAAATTTTGTATATATACTGTGTATATATATATATGTGTGTGTGTGTGTACTATATATATATATATATATATATATATATATATATATATATATATATATATATATATATATATATATATATATATATATATATATATGCACACATATATTTGTGTACTGTATGTGTGTACATTTAGTTTTACTACTAGAAATGTACAGAATATAACATGAATATGTGGCCAAGAGAAAATAAAATCTTAAATAAATAAAGAGTACGTGACCGTATTTTTAAACAAGTAGGATACAAATAAGGTGCAGCTGTTAAGGATTTCTGATAACATTCTTTTAGTTTAGCCTTTAAGTGTTCTAAGAGTATTTTGCACAGAAAAGGATCAAGGTCACATAACTTCAATGAATATAATTTTATGTCTTTGTGATCTGTATTCAGAAATGTGTCTAGAGACCTTATTATTATATCATGCTATTGTCCAGCTACGAGACCAAGCAGTTCTTTGTTATTTTTTACTAGAAAAAAAATTAAGTATACCTTAGTTTTACCAGACCACTGAGCTGATTAACAGCTCTCCTAGGGCTGGCCCGAAGGATTAGACTTATTTTACGTGGCTAAGAACCAATTGGTTACTTAGCAACGGGACCTACAGCTTATTGTGGAATCCGAACCACATTATAGCGAGAAATGAATTTCTATCACCAGAAATAAATTCCTCTAACTCTTCATTAGCCGGCCGGGGAATCGAACTCCGGCCCAGCGAGTTCCAGTCCACAGCTCTACCGACTCACCCAACGAAGAGCTATTTTTTACCAGAATGCAAAATGAGCACTATATATCATTTAGTCAGTCAAAGTAATGACGCTGATTTA
>NC_089745.1:18841824-18919324 GCF_040412425.1 Macrobrachium rosenbergii
GCCTTGCGTTCGAGGTTGTGTATGTTGTAACATTTAATACTTTTCTTTTAAAGCTTTGGAGTGAGTCTTTAGAATAAATGTTTTTATAGCTTAATTTGCTTAGGATTTTGGATGATTGCTGCTGTTAATTCTTTTAAATAAACCAATGAAAATATTGTATTTTCATAATCTGGAAGGAGAGACTCTCTCTCTCTCTCTCTCTCTCTCTCTCTCTCTCTCTCTCTCTCTCTCTCTCTCTAATAAAATATACTGACTCCCTTTGGCATCTGTAGCGTCCTTTTTTACTACCAACTTCGGAACGATACATAGTAGAGAGTACCATTAAAATCAAGAAAAACTACCCACTAAAGGCCCTTCATTACATATGTATGAAATATTTCCCATGGGGAGACAGAACGGCCGTGCTGTCTGGCCTTCCATTTTCCTTAATCAAAACTGAAATTTCTCGCTAGAGTTGCCCAGGTCTCTTAATCTTTTCTGGAGGGGCGCCTTTCCTAAATGCAAGTTGTTTAGTGTTGTAAATCTCTCTCTCTCTCTCTCTCTCTCTCTCTCTCTCTCTCTCTCTATATATATATATATATATATATATATATATATATATATATATATATATGTGTGTGTGTGTGTGTATGTGTGTATATCCATTTGTATATGTATGTACCGTGATGTATATGTATATGTGTATATGTATATGTGTATATATATATATATATATATATATATATATATATATATATATATATATATATATATATATATATATATATATATATATATAGTGTGTGTGTGTGTGCCTGTGCGTGTTTTATGTGTGTGAGTGTTTGATTGGAGAGTAAGGTTCAATGAGGGAAGAACTCAATTATGTGAGACGCATTTACGAAAAAAAAAATGAGAGAGAACTTCAGGGAGAATTAGGGTAGATGTAAATGAATGTAAATAGAAAGAGTAAGGTTGATGAAATAAACAATGAATTCCAAAATGAAAAGATGTAAATGGATGTACGCTCACGGAAGTGTATGTAATGCCGATGAGGTGGAGTGAGTGTTTAGTTGTATTGCATTTGAAGGTTACAAGAGAGGCAGAGTTAAATGACGAAATGATGGCAAGGACTGCTGTAAGTTTGAGAATGCTTGCAAAAAAAGGACTTGAAGACACACAGAGGGCAGTCAAGAGGTTGATGAAAGAATTAACACCAGGACTTCGTGGAATTACAGGAGAGATGCTGCAGTATGGCTGTGATAGTATGATTGAGTGACTGACGTTGATACGTAACGATTGTTTGGATGATGGCGTGACTCCAAAGGAATGGGATAGTGGAATAATTATTCCATTGGGTAAATGTAAAGGTGATCGGGGTTGTAAAATTACTTTGGATTCGGGGGAAGGTGTGATATGATTTTAATTGAGAAAGTATGATACGTAACTGGAGTGATAGGGGGAAGAAGTGTTGGGTTATGTGAAATATTGAAAAGGAATGGGAAAAAGCTGTAAGTGGCATATAAGAATCTGAAGGAGCTCATGAAAAAATCAGTAGGAGGGAAATGTGAGGTGTCTGAAGATGTATAGTATAGCTTTATTAAAAGATTATATGATGGAAGCAAAGCGTTTGTTGGAATATGTAGATGGGAGGGTGACTGGTTTAGTGTATATGTAGGTCCTAGAATAGGGTGATATACCTCCAAGGCTCTTTAATCAGTTTGTGGGTGGAATTGCAAAGCTTTAGTGACTAGAGTGTGGTATGGTTGACGTTTGCAGAATTAAAGAGTAATGATTGGCAATTGTGAGGAAATACTACTGAGATATTCGAATGTACTGGCAAGCAGGAAAAGTTAAGAGTAAATGTTAGCAAGTCAGGTTATAAGGATAAATGGAACCAAGAAGATTGAGTAATGAATGTTGATGTGGATGTTGGAAAAATGAAAGCTTTGCGCTTTTTATAGGACTTTAATAGTAAATATAACAGAATAAGAAAAGTCATGAGTCACAGAAGGGGCTTAGAGTTTCAGTGAATGACAAGGATGGAATGCAAGAATGAATAATTTAGTCAGCTCTCCTTTATAGAAATGAAATGGGGATGTTAAATGTAAATGAAAGAAGACAAATGAACTGCTTGCGTAGTTGATGTGGCATAAGAACACTTTAAAGGTGAAATATGTAGGTATGCAAAAGGTTTTAAGGCCACGAATGAGGCATTGGCCGTTTTGTTCTTCTTTCGCTATAGCCAGCCTCTGTTAGGGGAACTGCTTCTCTCTCTCTCTCTCTCTCTCTCTCTCTCTCTCTCTCTCTCTCTCTCTCTCTCTCTATATATATATATATATATATATATATATATATATATATATATATATATATATATATATATATATATATATATATATATTTATATATATATATATATATATATATATATATATATATATATAGTATATATATATATATATATATATATATATATATATATATATATATATATATATATATGTATACACACTATATATTTATATATATATTATATTATACATATGTATATACACATATATATATTTTGATATTTATATAAAGTAAACACATGAGTATATTAAATTAATTCGGAATGACTCCTCCCGGAGCCATGGAAGGGGTGCAGAAGAGAGGATAGACGGGTGGTATAAGAATTAAGGAGTACGCGGAAGATGGAAGCCCCTTAGGGATTAAAGTGAACAATGGAAGTCTTATATCTGACTCCATATCCGTTATTCAAGCAAGAGGAGTATCTATCTCTGCTGTGTTCGGAGAAGTGATATCTGTATTGTTGATGGTAAAATGTGCTTCGACCTGTTACTGGAATACTGGAATTGTTCCATTCCAATGTTTGTATGTATATATATATATATATATATATATATATATATATATATATATATATATATATATATATATATATATATATATATATATATATATATATGTGTGTAAATATATAAAATATAATATTTATATATATATTTACATATGTGTGTATATATATAATATATATATTTATATATGTGTATGCACACACACACACACACACATATATATATATATATATATATATATATATATATATATATATATATATATATATATATATGTGTATATATATATATTGTACATGCAGTATGCTTTTATGAATTGTGAAAAAATTTTGTCCAAAGATAATGTGTTTCCATATAATTTTCCTCAACAGTCTACAGAATAATGTATAGATAGATGATAATTACAGCATACAAGTAACCTAGGTTGATTCAACTATATTAAAATTTATTCTATTATATTTCAAGTTTGCATAACCGAATAATGTCATAAGGTATGTAATCTTAACGAGAGATCTACTCACTGGGATTATTCTATTCCTAAATCAAGTCCATATCATAGATTAGAGCCCTTAATGGCTTGAAATTCTCAAGGGTTTCCTCTCGTGTTTCAGTTGGTAAAAGCGACCCGAAAGTCATTCTCTGTTAAATGAGGTTGATTAGAGACATCCTGCAATAATTTTGGTTTTTTAGCGCTACCCAGTGACCTAGTTAGGATGTAATGATAATGTGATTGCTAAATAGCTTTGGCGTACATCATAAAACTTCTGAAAGGAGTGGGAACGCCCGGTTGTCGACATTGTTAAATGTAACTCGACAATTCTTACGTGTCGTTATTTTTCTTGTTCCTGCACTCATTCAGTTTCAGACCTTTTTACCCATAAAAGTGGAGTTATTTATCTTGATCACCTGGATAGCTAAGTATCGTAGACATGTCCCAACATAGTACTTAAGGTTTCCTTTGCCATCAGTTCTTTGAAAGCTGTCCCGTGATAGTATTTTATGACAGTAGTATTATATTTTAGATATCTGACATAGACATGAAAACATACAGGTGAATAACTTCATTTAAGTAAAATGAATTCAAGTATTTTTATTTTCATTGAGGCTGTCTGTAAATATCCTCAGTGAATATCACCGAGGCTTCTGTCTTGCCTCTAATTGGCTGATGTATTTTAAAGGGTGCTGAGCAGCATGAGCATCCGCCAATCACTATTAGCTCATTTGATATCTGTTGCGAAAATTTACCGTCAGCTGCGAGAGAATAAAAAAGTTAAAAAATTTTCTAGTCCCAGAATGTTTTCTCTCAGTATTAGGAATGCCGATCAGTTTTAGCGTCGTTTTTTATCTCTGCTTTAGATGAGAGATAATGTAGGTTCAGCAAACAGCGTCGGAAAAAGTTGTGTACATTTTAATGACTTAGTGTAAAAATAATAAAGCTTGCACCATTTAATGACAGTGTGAAAATAACAAAGGAAGTTAGTTAAGTCTACTGTTGAGGACCATATTTTCGCTTTTAAGCAACATTTGTTTAATGGAGAGTTGGGCTTCATATCCTTTCATCGTCATCACATCAGCTCCTCCCTGTCTACTTTTCAGGCAAAGACTATTAAGCTTGGAAGTTTTTCGCTTGCATTTGTACTTTCATTTCCTAACAGTTATCCTTTCCCAACAGTTTTAAAACAGTTACTCATGTTACTCATATCCGCCGAAATCTGAAACTTAAAAAGAATGTAGGTTGGAGCGAAAAATTCTCTCTCTCTCTCTCTCTCTCTCTCTCTCTCTCTCTCTCTCTCTCTCTCTCTCTCTCTATGCCTGACTGCAGAATTAAATCTTTTATTCCGAGGGTTCAGAGTTTTTTTTTTTTATTTCTTTCATAAAAGTCTTCCGCACAAGTCAGTGATTTGGGGAAATAAGATAATCATGTTCGTTTCGAACCGTTATCAGTTCTCCGTTTCCATTTTCCAAATATCGTGATATGGATTCTTTGATACTCGTTAAAAATCAAAAGCAAAAAGCTACCAAAAATGTTGCTCTATTTAAATGCTAGTAACGTTCTATTTTTAATTAGAATTTTTGGAGTGTAATTTTAGAATGAAAACGTATCAGTTTGTTTTATGAAAGATTTAACAGGTTTATTTAACTATTGATACCATTTATATTTCATGGTTATGCACCCTAGAAAATTAATATTCAACAATAACAAATTCACAAGGTTCTCTCGTCACTGTTATTAATATTGTCCTATCCTTGCCATCATCATCATCTTTATTGATATTCCTTCTCCCCCACCATAACCTTTGCTATCTCTATCACCATTCCATGTCTGTGATGTATTGTGGTAACGCCAGTATGTCATATACATCAATCAATCATTTGTCATCACCTTAGTTATTAACATTTTATAACTGTATTCATCATTTCCCCGAATCCTCAAGCAACTCATGACAGCATCAACAACGTTATCAGAAAAAAAGTTTATCTTAATATTAACATTGTAGTTATTACCTTCCCTACTCTCACTATCATCAATACCATCCTCTTCCACCTGCCTTCTACCGTCCTCCAACACGACCCCTTCTTCCATCCTCATCACATTATTCATGAACTGGAAGCAGCAGTGAGTGAAAACGGCGCCATTGCCTCCGGATCCTCATTCGCCATAAGATCATAAAGCGAGGATCTTTTGATGACCAGCTCACACACGATCTTTATTTAATGCGTTGCACCGACGACGGAATCACTTTGCGATGCTGATGGCTCTGACGTTCCCCGGTTCAGTTCCCACATGCTCGTGAGAGTTTTTTTTCAGGTGTTTAGTCTAAAGAAGTTAAGTATACCTTAGTTTTACCAGACCACTGAGCTGATTAGCAGCTCTCCTATGGCTGGCCCGAAGGATTAGACTTATTTTACGTGGCTAAGAACCAATTGGTTACTTAGCAACGGGACCTACAGCTTATTGTGGAATCCGAACCACATTATAGCGAGAAATGAATTTCTATCACCAGAAGTAAGTTCCTCTAACTCTTCATCAGCCGGCCGGAGACTCGAACTCGGGCCTAGCGAGTGCTAGTCCACAGCTCTACCGACTCTCCCAACGAAGAGCTGGTGTTTAGTCTAGGTTTGGGTTGGTGATGCTGTATTGAAACTGCCGTATTTTTATTACGAATATTGTTTGCATTCCAATTCGATTAATTAATAAATACTGCGACGGTTATATACAGATTTTTGCTAATATATAATATATATAATACTTATACACACATATATGTACTGTATATATATATATATATATATATATATATATATATATATATATATATATGTGTGTGTGTGTGTGTGTGTGTGTGTGTGTGTGTGTGTGTGTGTGTGTGTGTGTGTGAAAATAAATTGCTCTGGAAACAGTCTGGAAGTGAAGAAGTGTGGCCGGGGAAATAAAAGATGGACTGTCTGAATGGACTGTCCAGCCATCATGCTTATGTAGAAATGAATAGCAGTTGTTACATGCAAAAATAACAAAAAAATAATAATAAATAAATATAGGTGAACCCTCCTTAAGGTGATTTATTGGAACACGTTAAGTGAGAAGGACTAGCATAAGTGGCTTAAACTTGTGGAAAGAAGGGCGTGTGATCAGATGAAGATGAGTGTATATTTCCAAGGTTCTCGGAGCTCGAGGGAATGAGGGAAAGAATACTAGGAAAGAGCAGGGTGACTGATAAAGGTGCAAGGTCGAATGCCAGATACAGGTGAGTGGTGCAGTAGGTGTGTGTGTTTGTGTGTCCGTGTGGATGTGCTTACGATCCTTTATTGTTAAAGAAAGGCTGATCCTTTGGAAGTCCTGCTGAGCGGGTTCACTGTTTATGGGTGTTGTAGACAAAGATTATTATTATATTATTATTATTATTATTATTTTTATTATTATTATTATATGTACACACACACATTATATATATATATATATATATATATATATATATATATATATATATATATATATATATATATATATATATATATATATGTATATGTATGCATATGTATATATACATTTGGGAATGATTCAGAAATTTTGAAAGAGAATATATTGCATAATGACAGCGATCTCTCTCTCTCTCTCTCTCTCTCTCTCTCTCTCTCTCTCCTGTATTGTCGAGACTGGTGTCACCATTATGCTAACCACTCGAGACCTGGTTATAGTATTAATTTATTTTCACTCCTTTAAGGATATCGATGTTCCCATATTCAGGATTATCCTCTAGCCAATATTAATATTTATATTATTATCATCAATACCGTTTATAATATGAATAACGTTGAGCGTTTCGTTCTTATGTTCACTGACATACGTTACATCAATTCAGTTATTTTGTTTTTATTTCTAAATCTCTACAGAACGGTAAATTGATTTAACCAATAAGATTATATGTGAAATTTGAGACGTCTGGATTTTTTTTTTGATAAATCTCTTCAGAGAGGGAAAATTATTGGGTTATTATGATTATTGATAAATCCCTCTAAGGGATAAATGACCGAGTTATTGGAATTGCTCATAAAACTTCAATCCCGTAGGTGGGTAATGCCGTCAGTGCACCTCACGTGATGCACTGTAGGCATTACTTAAGGTTCTTTGCAACGTCCCTTCGGCCCCTAGCTGCAACCTGCAACCTCTTTCATTCCTTTTACTCTACCTCATTTCAAATTTTCTTTCTTCCATTGGGCTGTCCACCCTCCCTAACAATTGTTTCATAGTGCAATTGCGAGGTTTTCCTCATGTTACATATTTTCAAATCTTCTTACTGTTAATTTCCCTTTCAGCGCTGAATGACCTCATAGGTCCCAGCGCTTGGCCTTTGGCCTAAATTCTATATTCTGATTCTAATAAAACTTAGAAAGTCGTGCTGTATTCCATAGAACTCTTCAGAAGGAAAAATGACAAGTTATTTCAGTTATTCTTTAAACATGGGAAGTTGGTTTTTTCGATAAATCTCTTCAAAATGGGAAGCTAATTTAGTTATTATTGTTGATCGCTAAACATAAAAAGCGTGACTCCTCATCAGATTATATTTGGCGAACTGAAAGTAATATTAAATGGCCTCTGTAACGAGAGGCCTCCGAGAATTGTGAACGTCGTCAGTCGCTATTATCATGGAAATGAAGGGTAAACTGAGGGTTAAAGATTACTAATAAAAAAAAAAGTTTTGTTTAGCGTATCAAGAGAAATAAGATGAGCAAGGACAGGAAATTAAGGGAGGATGTGAAGAATGGAAACTTGTAGAAAGACAAGGTTCTGAGAACTTTGGAATAAGAATATCATTGTTATTATATTATTATTCGTGAGATGAAACCTATTCATATGGAAGAAGCCCACAGGGGCCATTGACTTGAAATTCAAGCTTCCAAAGAATTTGGTGTTCATTAGGAAGAAGTAAGAGGAGGTAAAGGGAAATACAGAAAGAAGAGATCCCGCTTATTAAAAGAGAAAAAATAAATTAATAGATTAATAAATAGATAAGAATGTATTAAAATGCAAGGAGAATAGTATTAAGGTAGTAATGCATTGCATCTTCGCTTGAACTTCTGAAGTTCCAATTGCAAGACATCCTCTGGAAGGCTATTTTTTTTTATTCTGATGATTAATTTTATAGTTTGCCTATTATCGTTATTTTTATACTATTATTTTTCATAAAGTAATGGAAAAGTTAAGTTTAATATATAGGTAACTTATCATAGGATTATGCAATGCGTCGATTTTAAAATGGCAATCAATAAGAATAAAACTACGTTGTGATGAAGTAACTACCAACACAAAAGGCAGTTGTAAACTTACACACATTGACAAAGTAGACGATAAGAATTACAGATGATGATAAGAATTTTCGTACTACATTCATTAGTTTAGACTGTGAAAATCTAGTTGGCTGAGGAAAACGGATTTGTTTGTATCTAGATGAGAAATTAGTGTGGCTGAGGAGGGGATTACATTGAGAGGAATTGGTGATTTTACGGAGGGGAAGTGGTGACACGATGTGGTTTACATTCGTCTCTACCAGTGTGTGTGTGTATATATATATATATATATATATATATATATATATATATATATATATATATATATATACGAGTATATATATGTGTGTGTGTGTATGTGTGTATGTATGTACACACACATATATATATATATGTGTGTGTGTATGTGTGTATACATATATTGGCTTTCAGACATATAAAAAAGTTTGTAAAATAATTTATCATGTGGTGAGATAAAATGACGGTATTATCACATCCAAGAGACAGTTCTTATTTAATAATTAAACCGTTACGTCGTCTTTGTGAGTCATTGTAAGGCAGTCTCGAAAAACCTGACCGTAAAATTGAATTTCCGACCATACTGCCATTCTGAGGACATCACCCTACCACTTCCTCGCTTAAAAATAATCTTTTAGTATACGAAAGGCGCATGTATTTCCAACCCTACTACGGTTTAACCCAAGAACGTACATTCTCTACCTGTTCTTTTGTTGTGCTTTGTTTGCTTTTATCTCTTTACCCTCATTTATTTTTCTGTTTAAAAATAGTCTTGCAAGTTCAAGAACATAGTGTCTTTTGAAGTCTCACGCCGCTGTATATTTTTCCCTTTTTTTTTTTCTTTTCGCTCATAAGGAGAACAAAGAACGTTTATTTAATGTCCCTGCTTTCAAGGAGACAAAAATGGGCCACTCGCCCCCTTTCCTTTTTCATAATCTATCTTTTCTTAGTCCGGAATAATACTCGCAGTCTTCTTTTCTTAACCTTTCATATTTTCACATTTTAAAATGTGACCTCCCGCCAACTTCGCTTAATCCTTTGAGACATCTCTAGGTCATTTCCGTGAGCGAGAATTAGGAGTCTTTTTTTGTCGCCTTATATTCCTAAATAAAAAATATCCCCTCTGTTTCTTAATCGTTCATTTTTCGTTTGTTTATTTCCCTTCATTTGGCATCCCCTCCCTTATTTGGCTTTGCAATCTAACTCTTTTTTCCGGTTATGAAAACACTAAACTGTATCTTCCTTTTATCTTCTGTTGAATTCTACCGAAATTTTAAAAAGCACAATGCCATTATGTGGTACATCGAGCGGGTCAGGTGGGACGTTGTAACGCATTCAGGTTGGCCTTTATAGTTCCCAAGGATTGCTGGGAGTGCAATTTGTCTAATTACTTTAGGGGCTACACATTGTCTTGTTTAGATGGATGAAGGTGTTCATGGGTTGGTTTGTGTTTAGGTTTATTAAAAAGTTTGTATCACATTGCTTTGCCAGAGTGACATAAATGTAAATAAATTCACGAAGAGTCGTTTTAAAGTATTAATTAAGGGTGTTCCAGACTTGCTTAGGATTTGGTCAGCTCTGGTTGATTGCCTATTGAATTGAGGTGACAATGATGCAATCGGGGTTTTTAGTACGTTTAAATACCTTTAACTCTCGGGCTCAAACAGCTATCTCGACTGTTTTGTCCTAATCAGTGAGTATTTTGCACAACGATTTTACATGTTTACACACACACACACACACACACATATATATATATATATATATATATATATATATATATATATATATATATATATATATATATATATATATATATATATATATACTATATATATATATTCCTATATATATATATCCTCTGTACTGACTTGGAGGGGGAAGGGGTTGGCTGCAGAACGTGTTAACCTTCCTGCTTTCAGTAATCCCTGCATGGATGAGATAACCTGGCCCTGTTTTCACCCTGAATATGCAAATATACTATTTTATTCTGACCAACAACAGCTGGTTAATCACCAGCTACTTCGTACACTGCTGAGATTGTGGTAGCTCAGTTGGTTGCACATGGACTCCATTGTGTGGTGGTCCCAAGTTCAACCCAGGCTCAAGGCTTGACAGATTTCACTGGTAATACAACTTTTAGGTCCTTGTGAGATAGGGATTGGGGTTAAGCGTCGCATAGTTATGTTTGCTGTATCTTCAACAGCTACTAGTTCCTCGATAGAGTTCTCGGCTAGCACTCTGCTAGGCCCGAGTTCGAGTCTCCGACCGGCCAATGAAGTAAGTCTAATCCTTCGGGCCAGCCCTAGGAGAGCTGTTAATCAGCTCAGTGGTCTGGTTAAACTAAGGTATACTTAAACTTTTTCAACAGCTACTGCCTGGTTTCGCCTGGTCGTTTTTTGAGTGGACAAGGGCCTTAACCGCTGATCATAATTATGTATGCTAGCTCAGTCTGTAGGACATTGGCGGATGTGAAATGAGCTGTCCCTAGCCTCTGTCTATATACTGTTAAACCTGCAGGTTAACTGAGACGAAACGGATTTGTCATGAAATCCAAATATATATATATATATATATATATATATATATATATATATATATATATATATATATATATATATAATATTAAATCTCTCTCTCTCTCTCTCTCTCTCTCTCTCTCTCTCTCTCTCTCTCTCTCTCTCTCTCTCTCTCTCTCTCTCTCGCGTTTACTTGTCAGCAGCTCTCTGCAGATGTTGAGTTGAAGCCTCTTTTCAGATGCGTAATAATTTCTGTAATATTTCAGCAAAAGACCTTAGTGGTAAAGGCTAAGCACCATTCAACTTTTCACTGAGTGCTTGCTGGCGTGTTGCTGAAGTTCTGCAACTCTGGTTATGATTGCGTTATTGCAAATGGAAAATATATTGATTAACTGGAAGGAATTTTACTGATGTTAAATTTTGCTTTATGTTCACTTTTTGTTCTTGTTATTCATCGTGTCTGTGATATTTTAATGTGATGAGCATTGTGGGTTATCGATGTTGTTTTGTTACTAATATTTCTTAGGCGCTGTTGTTCCGATCTATTTCATTCAGATAAATGTTGTAACTGAAAATACACAAAATACACAAAGTACGCATAATGATGATAAACAGTAAAAATTATAAAATAGACCTTCAATTCAGCTAATCTATGTATATACACTAAAAATACAGGTACTTGCTTAGAGCTCTATTCCATCCTCTGAAGCTTCAGTGAATTATTTGCAGTCTCATGTTAGTGGGTTTATTGTTCATAAAGCCAATCCAAGAATAACAGTTCAGTAACAAAACTTTTAATTTCTCTCTCTCTCTCTCTCTCTCTCTCTCTCTCTCTCTCTCTCTCTCTCTCTCTCTCTCTCTCTCTCTCTCTGTGTGTACTTTTGTACAAGAATGGCTCATGAACAGAAGTAGTTGAACATAGCGTAAAATAAAATCTTAATCTGTGATAGTTCACATAATGAATGTAATAAATGTAACATTCCAAGCACACTTGCGGCAAAATTCAAAATCCCTCGATGATATGGTGGGAAAATGGAATTCTGGAATGGCTCTTCATTCCAAGCAATTAGAGCTTTCATCCAGAGGGTCTCTCACAGGCAAGGCTATTTTGGGAACGGATGAACCTTCAGTCACACAATTTCTTATTCGAGTAATTATTCTTTATTCGTACATCTGGCAGCCCTGCCTGAAGTTTCATTTCTTGTTCCGTCGTTGCTTGGGAAAGCAGCGGATAATCTCGTTGGAATTATTCTTCAAGGAGAACGAATTCATTAAGCTGAGTTGGGAAAGCCTTCATAATGCTGATGGAGTACAGGGTACAAGAGAGAGAGAGACAGAGAGCGACGTCATATTGCTTTTCATGTGCGCTGGCTGGAGGCTTTTCCCCGTGGATGAAAAGTTGCATGCAGGCAAACTTAATAATGTCAGTTTTATTCTGATGCTGAGTTGCTGAAAGAACGGGGCCTTTCTTTAAGGCACCGCACCACGTGGAAATCATCCAGAAGAAACAGACTGGTGGAAGGGAGGAAAATCACATGTAATAATAGATTATTAAGGCTGTTGAAGTGACGTTCAATATTGAATCAAATGAACGTTAGCTCGACGAATGTTAAGTAAGGTTATGAAATAATGCAAATAGGAAGAGATGAGGGCGAAAGGGTGGAGAGCAGGGGTAAGGAAATAAGTGTGGTAAAAGTTTGAATACTGAATTAGCGAGAATATCAGATACGTCAGTATTCATGAAGGCAATGGGAACCATGCTTTTTTAATGCTGTAAGAGCAAACTCCCTGGGTTTTGGAGGTCAGTGTTATGAAAGAGAAACGATGGTTGATGGTTGATGTTTTTGCACTTTACAAGACGAAGATGGAAGGGAAGGGTGTGCAGATATGGCAAAAATAAAGTGAACATTTTTGGAGTAACTGGCGTGTGGCACTAGAAAAAGGATAGTGCCTCTGGAGTCAAGAAGGTTGGGGACGTGTTAAAGCTGACAACAGTCTTAATTTGGGGATTATATGAGTGCGATTGAGTGTGGCAGGAAAACAGTTGTTCTACTAAATGTATATGGTCAAGGAAGGAAAACAATGACAATGAAAAAGAAAGTTTTGAAGGAGAATGTATATATCTGCCCGGCAGTGTTTATAGATTGTTAAAGATTTGTTATGCCGGAGGATTAAAGAGGAAATGTAGGTGGCAAGTAGCGAAATTGCGCCACTGGTAGTTATGGAGGATCTGAATTAAATTAGAATGGAGTAACCGTTGTAGAAATGTCTTGAAAGGGGCTTGATTGTTGGAAATACATGTTTTCCAAAGAAGAAGGAGTAAAAGGGGGAGCAAATTGATGAATGTAATAATGCTGCGAAGAGGAGTGGCTGGAGGTATGTGCAGTCATTACTTAGTGAAATCAAATATGAAGGCAGTAGCAATCAAAGCTGAAAAAGATGGCCAAATATGGTTATGAAAGTAATTAAGTAAAGACAGTTTGATAAGAGGGAAATGAGAAGAGTTGCAAAATTCTGTGGTAGTAGCTTTGTGGGAATAAAATGGCAGAGAGAGAGAGAGATATGAAGCTGAGCAAAAGAAAAGGGCGATAATTTCATTAAAAGGCTTAGATTATATACAGGTATTCAGGATGGTGGTATTTAAGAACAAAGTGGCAGAGACAAAGAAGGCAGTTAATAACAATAGTGGGGATAAGTCAGCTAAAACCTTTGCATAGAATAAGTTGTTGTTCAGTAAAGTAAATGATCTTCAAAGTAAAAGATGCAAATGAAGAGGTACTTTTTGGAGTAAATGGGGTCCAAGGTCAATGGAGTAAATATGTACATTTGGTTGAATATGGAAAGTAAAAGACAGGGAAATTAGAGAGGGTTAAATTAAGTTTGGAAAAATGTGAGGAAGGGCAATTAAGAGTTTGAAGAATTTAAAAAGCCTGGAGTCAATGGAATTACAAGTGAGATGCTGCAATACATGACAGTGTGTCTGACTGGCTGACCTGGGTTTTAATGTTCTGCTAAATGAGGGAAAGTTTGCAAAGGCACGTGTAAGATGAGTATTTGTTTCGTTTTATTAGGTGAAGGTGTATATAGATACGACTAAGAATGATGGATTTACAGCATTACTCAGAGTGCTAGCAAGAGTGGATGGTAGGATTTGATTGAGAAAAATAAGTCTAAAGATAGCGAAGGTTTGCCCAAGGCCGTAGTTATGTTGATCAAATGTTTGTTAAGAATTTGAAATAAAGGGGAAATAGCTTTATATGGTAAGCATGGACCTATTTATTATTATTGTTCAAGAATAGATAGAGAAACTGTAATATTGTTCAGGATGTTGTGCACGATATTGAGTTGTTACGATGGAAGTGAGGCATGCAATGGAATAGATAGACTTATGGCGTTTTAGTATCCTTTGGAAATTTCCAAATCTATAATAACATTATAGATACAGAAATTTGAGGAAATCTTAAAAGATCAGAGATGCACGGGATTCTGGTCGTAGACTGGAGTTACAAGGCGATATGGCTGAAACGAATGTTTGTGATATCATGAAAACAGGCTTCAGCTCCTGAGTGTAAATGATACTTTTATTATTATTTTTACAAAGTAATGTTTGAAAAAAATTGTCATTGTGGGTCTATTCCAAGGAATATTTTGGACGCTGGTTGCAACAGTTACAGGGTAACTGACATTTCATTGCTCCTAAATGTAAGTTTATTAATTTTTAAAGTCCTTTACGAGATTTTTCAATCTGGGCTCTCATCACTTAACATCTACTTTGACACATAGAAAATAATTAGAGCTTAAGGCCAAACCATTCCAGATCTAACTAGCTACCTCATACCAACCTTTAAAATGGTTTTGATTCCAGGTATATTTTAACTAGCATGGATTTATTATTTTTCGTTGACTTCGAGTGCCTTATGCATACCGTATGTATTGGAGATTATCAAACAAATTTACGAAGAATTTTATATACTCGTGTAAATAAACTGTATACTCAAATTATATATGTATATATGTGTGTGTATATATAAAATTTGTGTATTACATATTATATATATATATATATATATATATATATATATATATATATATATATATATATATATATATATATATATATATATATATATATATATACACATATACACACACATTAATTTTTATCACTTATACATGAGTGACTCTTTGATAGCCAGTGATCACGGTCACTGTGCATCCTTTTTTTTTTTTTTAACTCGACCATAACCCGAGTGCAGGCCGGCGCAGAGGACTTACCAGTTAAAGTAACCTTTGTTTGTTTGTTATTCCAAAGGTGTAGGAATTCGATACCAAACGATATTTATGGTTTGTAAATTTGTAAATTGTTCCTGTGCACTTGATAGGTTTGGAGGCCCAGATGAATTTGCTGTATTGCTTGAAGTTCAATCTTCGAATTGAGAGTAGATTTGATTTTGTTTTTATCGAATTGATGTTTTCGGTACACAGAAGGGCTGGAAAACACGTTTTGTTCATACACTGAATGGATTTGTGGTAGAATATAACCAGTGTACGGTGGAGGAGGAATATTTCAAAAATATCCTTTTAACTACTTAAATAGGGTTGGTCCATTTAGCAAATATTTTCAGAAGAGTACGTACACACGGGGAATTTGATTTAATCAAGAAATGTATTCCCAATAATGAATTTTTAGGCTTTAGAAATGTCCAGTATTCATAAGGAAAGTGTATGTTTGTCTGGTAAAATGTATGCCTGAATGAAATGAAAAAATCGGACTTGAATTTCTAAATATTCCTGATACTTCAAGAAAAGTACAATTAAGTGTAGATTTTCATTGACTATTGTGTTCCATTTTTTGTAAGAAATTAAATTTCTGAAGTACCTTGAGAAGTTCTGTTTCATCGTTGCTATTGGATGGGTTGACTTTAATTTTGAAAATGTTTTACCTTTAATGTTTTTTATATGTTTTTTCAAGTGCAAAATGTGGGACAGGAATAATGAAATGTTCATGATATTTCATTTTGGTATTCCGTTCTCGTTATTATAATCTTAAAATATTTTGCTTCCTTCAATTTATAAGCATAAAAAAAAAAGAATGTGTTATATTTGCTTTTGTTTTTTCTTTAAGCGGTGAGAATTACAGTATGGTCAATAACAAACAAATGTATGCTGTTGAATAATCTATATATATAATACTAAAACTCTGAAACGTTTTTTTTTGTTTGCACACCTCCCTACCCCTCCCTTCCCCTTCCTCTTCGCCCTCTTCCTCCCCCTCCCCTCCCTCCCTCCTCCCCATCACCCCTCCCCTACTCTTCCACCCTCCCCCTCCCCTCTCTCACTACCCTCTCCTTCCCTCCCCTCCTCTCATCCCCTCTCTTTCCCCTCCCCTCACTCCCCTCCCCCCTCTCCCCCCCTTCCCCGTCCCCTCCCCTCCCTACTCCCCTCCCTTCCTCCCCTCCTTCCCGTCCCCCTCCCTATCCCTCCCTTCCCCTCCCCTCTAATCCCCCTCCCCTCTCCCCTCCCTTCTCCCTCCCCCTCACTCCCCTCCCTTCCTGTCCCTCCCCTCTCACTCCCACTCCCTTCCACCCTCCCCCCCTCCCCCACCTCCCCTCCCCTCCTCAAATTTTCAAAATTAAGTGACCCGTCGAGTCACGGGTGGTCTAGTAGATTATAAATGTCAATAATTAGTCCTTTTATGAATTACCACCTGCCTTACTAAACCTGTCAATCAAGATTTGTGTTTATGCGCCCCTTTACTTTGCAGTCCCATGAGCAAAAATGCCCTTTGAGCTTTCGGTAGCACACAAGCGTGAAATCACTTTTCTCATATTAAGTTCCTTATTTAACTAACAAGACATGACTTTTGCCGAAACCTCCAGGTTAAACCAAGTATTAAGTCTTTGTTTTATAGTGGCTTAAAACTATAATAGGAGGGCGTGTAGTGAACAGGGTCACTGGCTACATTGTCATTCCAGTCTCTCTCTCTCTCTCTCTCTCTCTCTCTCTCTCTCTCTCTCTCTCTCTCTCTCTCTCTCTCTCTCTCTCAGCGAGCCCCCAGGCGATTTCGAATCCTTTTAGGTTTTAATTCCGATGTTTGAATAGTAGTGGGAAACTTTTATATGCTTTCGGTGGATTGTATAAAGAGATTACGAAGTATTTTAATTGCTATTAAATTGGAATAGGGGAAACATACATTGGTAGTTTAGATATGAAAGGTCACTTTTCTGCTTCGTTTTTTCATTTCGTTTTTATTTTGTTTTGGTCGACTTTTTGTAGATTTGTTTTTATGGTGCATTCTATAAGACAGACAGACAGAGAGAAAAAGGGAATGAGATGATGCGGATACACTTTATTACGAAATTCTGTGATAGCAGAAACAAAAATAAAAAACTAAATAAAAACCATAAAAGACTAGGCACAAATATGTGGGTTTATAAAAAGATAGACAGATAGATAGACAGTAAAAGAGAAAACCAGAAAGAGAAAAATAATTTATCTTTTTTCAGATGAAGCCAATCGACCTATGCTAAGAAATATTCAAAGAGAGAGAAATCGTACTTCTTAATCCTTGATAATCTCGAAGAAATAATTGCGCAGTTATTTCAGGTTAGATCTAAATTGTCCTTAAACGAAAAAGATTCAAGAGTTTATTTCCCAGGTTTATGTTATTTTTAGCAGCATATTTATGCTTGATTTGTTTTATAGACAAGCTGTTTACCCAGTTGGACGTATTTTGTTAATAGCTGTCGGGTTTTCTTGGCAATATTGAGTCCATGCAGTTCCAGAAATGTATTTATATCACGAGAAATATTGGAGTAGGAAAGGCAGATTTTCTATAGGAAATAATTGAAATGTATAGAAATATAAATGGATGAAAATTACGGAGGTAAGTAGGACGATATTACTCTTTAACCCTTAAGGAATTTCCTCAGATTTACTCAGTAAGGCTTATTTTGATCATTCTTGTAATAAACTTCACGTTTCCTTTCAGTCGCGTATGAAGGCGAAGGAACTTGCCCAGAAAATTCCACTTCAGACAGGAATAGTTCCTCTGTAACAGTGGCAAGGAATAACTGAGCCAATTTGTATTTTACTTTGGATTGTGTTATTGCATTTTTTATTTACCAGACTCCTGTCGTTTTTTATTATTTCTTTTTTTCTTATGAAATTTTAATTTTGGTACAATTGTATCATATATTCACCTTTTAATACTTGCATTATCAACACAGCATGACGATACATTTCCCACCTTTCTCTCTGTTTAAACTGATCTGATTTGATGTAAACATACCTCAGTTGCTGTTGTTCTCTCTCTCTCTCTCTCTCTCTTTATGATTGGTTTGAAGTCCCTCTACTACATGTGGGGTTTACGGTACGTACAATGAATACAATTGTCGCCTTTCCCTAAGTGATAACATTACGTTATACCACACCATTACACTTCCATTACAGAAGAGATGTCTGTGCTTACTATAACATCACTACTCTATGGACAGACTTGTAGTCCTAATACTTCTCCCTCTCATACCATTCGACTAAATGTCTTCTTCCAGTGTTTTATATAATTCTCTGCTTTTGTGATTGTTCGGTTGATTCCACAAACTTTGTTTCTTTCTACAACTCATTGTGCATTATCAAATAGCACACCTAACACATGGAAAGCTTGTTAGTGAAAAGGGAATCGAAAAGTCCGGTTGCAAAAGAAATGAGACCAAAATTGTAGCTGTGAGCTTAATTCAACAGATTATATCATGTTCTAGAAATTCAGTTTGTAACTCTTGAGTAAGAAATATATTTCAGGCAAAAATATTTATTTTCTATGCTGTGTTTAACATTGTTCAAAATGAAATGGTCCACGATATTGTTTTTTATTGGGCTGGTGGTCCGTGACCTGAAACGAGTTGAGACCCACTGATTTAGGAGATTTCCATGTAATCCATCCAATTATTCCTTAACATTTTCATAATCTGAAACTTCCTATCACGGTATTATTTCTATCTTGTCAATATTCACCTCTCTCCAACCGATTCCTTTGGCAGCACAACAAAATAGGTGCTTTCAGAGTTCCCATCTGGGTGACGTATGAGCCTTTATCCCTGATATTTCGCGGGCCGGATTATTGCTCAGGTAGCCTCCTAAGTCGGTGAAGTTTTCCTCTTTCCTGTTTTCCAATATCCTTTGGATATTGCTGTTTTGCCTTGACCGGGACAAGACGCTTCCTTGTTATAGGGTGGGTGCGGTCATTTCATCACGTTTACCATGAATGTAATTCAAATATGCAAGAGCTTAAACCATTAAGTTAAATTAAATTCTCGGTGAATTTGATGACAAGAAAATTCTTAACTTTAGTTATTAAACTACGCAATTTTTTAATAGTTTGGGTCTTTCTCCACACGGGCGTATGTGTGCGAGCATTCTTGAGTTTGTGCGTATGCGCGTAATTACCTGCGTGTACATGATTGTGAGTCACAATAAACATTTTCCCCTGTTTTTTTTAAAACAGCTTTTACAAGTCACTCTGTGTGTGGAAGATAGTCTCTCTCTCTCTCTCTCTCTCTCTCTCTCTCTCTCTCTCTCTCTCTCTCTCTCTCTCTCTTCAGTAGAGACATTGCAAAATATATAATGAATACTTACGTATTGTGAAAAGGTTCGTCGAAATACTGTAGACAATACGAGTCTATAGCTGTGGCTAAAAGGAGTATTTTACATTTTCTTAGTCAAGTAGGGATACGGTTGCGGGAAGTAATTCTTGAACATTGTGTATATCGTTAAAGGAGCAATGACAAGCCCCTCCAACAACAACAATAGAGCCAGAGTTTGGATTTTTGACAAACGTCACTCGGGAATACATGCGTGATAAGGAGGTACACCCTTTTGACGATATACTCCACGAAACACTTGCATGCTAAAATAAAGAACAGAACACCAATTGATTCTTGTGCTTTCATGGGGAAAAGCAAACTCTTTCAGTCAATCTTTCTCTGAACGACTAATTTGGAAGTTTTAGACAATTATCCTGATATCTAACAATCTGCGGGTGCTGTTTGACTGGAACATTTATTGTTTTGTGGGAGAATGACAATCCTTAGCAATTTTCCAAGGACGATGCTATAAAATCGAGTTTTAAAAGTTTATAAGTGTATATAAGTAGATGCTTAAATTATTTACAGGACAGTACTGTATGCAATTCTTAAGATAAATATATAATCAAGGTAGTTGCTTATTTATGGGAATATCCTTAAGGCCTGGAGACGTGTATTTGGAGATTGAAAAATTTGATCGAGTGTTCCCTCTGCGTGAAAATGAAAAATATTTATTACTTTTAACTTTCTATGTCTAGAGTGTATGTATATTTGTCAGGGGTTGCTAAGAATTCAGGCATTTTTCCAGATAAGTAAATTTTATTCAAGATTATCTTTACCTCAGCTAAATAAATTTTACTCAAGGTTGTCTTTTTGTTCTTTGAAACAAGAAATATTTTCAAATATTTTAACTGCAATTCTAATAGGTCTGAGTAATTCCTGTATGCATTATGAAACACAACTTCGCCCCAGGCACGTCAGAGCTTCCTTTGGATTTGAATTGTAAGAAATCAAAGGAAAATATAACATATAAAGTTTCAAGGACCCAGTCCCTGAGGTGAATTCGTCCTGGACTGCTCCGCCGCCTGTGAAGTTTTTGTAAAAATTTCCTTCTCTTCCTTTTTGTTTTTGCCTTTGTTCCACTCGTTTTTTTCTTACCTTGTCAAAACAAAAGCTACACCCGGTCCTGGTGAGTTCCGTTGCCAACTCACCGACTCTACCCCCTGCCAACCCATGTCACCCTCCCTTGGCGATGCTCTCTCTCTCTCTCTCTCTCTCTCTCTCTCTCTCTCTCTCTCTCTCTCTCTCTCTCTCTCTCTCTTTCTGGGGAGGTCTGACACGTTTCCAGGTGGAATAATGTTGCTGTCTCTCTCTAGGTTAGTCTTCTGAGATCTCAACGCGAGGTCTTTTCTTCTTGTTGGTGTATTCATTCTTTTCCAGTCATTATTATTGCTCCTGTTACTCTAGTTGTATTCGAGGTTTACAAGCAATAAATTGCTTTTATCGTTCGATTTCCCTGTTACTGTCATCTAATTTTAGTTCTTTTATACGTTGTGATGTTAGTTAACTTTCCTTTATTATTTTCCCCTGATTTGTCTTTTGCTTCTGCACAGACAAATCTGACTTACAGTATTACCATATGTTTGAGGATAATGGCTGTAACTTCGTAAGTATTCGACAGCATTGAATTAGCTTGTGTTCTTGTGTGAGACGTATTTACTAAGATTGTACTTAAATCAATTTTTTTTAATCTATAAGTATACATAAGTAGATGTCGTAGAGGTATTTACCCAAATATACTGTATCCAGCATTGAAAAGAAATAAATAGGCAAGGTAGCTGGTTATTTCAGGAGTATCCCTAAGGCTTGGAGAAATGAATATCCCCATTAAGTATCATAGGCCTAAGTATTTCTGTGGCTCTCTGTGTATACGGTGTGCTATTTTTTATGGTATGTCGACTTTTTGCTGGATTTTAATGGTTTCTTTACGAGATGGCTGTCGTGTTTTCCTTTTTAATGAGCTGGTCGAATCCATACTTATTGATGTGAATATACTGTACTTGTACTGGAGTAAACTTTTTGGATTTATATTCGAATTGGTATTGCGTTCTCTTTCTTACGTTTTGCAGATCATTGCTCTGTTGATAGACTGCCCTTAACAGTGAATAATAGGGCGTATACAGATACCAATTTTTAATATGTACGTTGATCGTTCTTTTCAGTTTCCTTTCCACAAAGGTAATCTTGTCCATCAAAACGACCCTCTTATTGAAGGATTGCAGCTAGCTCATCTTTTGGCTTTTCTCCTATAACTTTAATTTACAGTATGTCATGGCTTCATTATCAGAAATCAGGCCTATTGATATTGACTCCAGGACTCTTATCGTTGGCTTGTGATAGAATGGTTTATATCCTTGAGGAGGACAGATTGTTTACCATTGCATGCTTCTCTCTGCCGTAAAGGAGAAACTCTGATTGACCTTACCTTATAAACATTTATTAATCTTATGATATTGTCAATGGCTAAGAAGTCTGGATAATGACAGAGATAGCATTTTACAATATTTTTTTTATTAGAAAATTGCGCCATTGACAACTTGACCGGTTGATATGAACAGTAACCAAGTATCCCATAAAAGAATGATCAAAGTCTAGAGTAATGTTCAATTGCCTTTGGATATTTACGATCGTCGTTTCGAAATTCCCGAATATTTTCAACTTCAATGTACTCCTGCCTCAGAAACCAATGCAATGTCCAGTGCACTTCAAGATTTTGAATAAAATTTTAGTCAGAGCAAGAAATTACAAGTTGACGCATTTTCAAGTTAGCATAAGTCTGTAGTCCATTTGATTAACCATTACATGGTACCAAACAGGACATAAAAAAAGATATATGCAAATATACAGATCCAGATTCTGAAACAAGACTTTTTGCTATTGGATTTTAATAGTATGCAAAGAAATCTGGCGACCAGTCCCCATAACGACATACAAAATGATCCTGGGTTGTGCCATACGCAGACTCCAGTTGCCTTTGTCCAGCTCCTATCTTTGACTATTACCAGTAATTGCCATATTCTTCAGCACATTTCTCTCAGTTCTGAGCTAATTCACTGCTTCTAAAGATATGTTATATTACTTGTTGGTGCTTTTTTTATGATCCATTTCCACTTGTGCGATACTACTTAGACATGTTATAAATTGCATATTTTTAAAAGACAAGGGCATTAACCGTAATAGGACAATATTAAAAGTTGATCGAGTTCTTGTTATCGCTTTTATTATAAAGAAACTTTCTTCTCTGTTATTTCTTACCGACTTCACTTACTTTTCACCAGATGTACAGTTTAACCCTCTTAAATGTTCATTTCGAATCTCATCATCTCTATTACATTAAAATTTTATGCTTCCGTACACTCAGTATTCCATTGACAAGACTTTGAGCTTAGCAGCCCACCAATGCAACGACGTGAGAAGAATGCATAGTTATAATTGTCCTTGATGTAGTAGTGATAAATATTTTAGCAAGTCATTACATTAGCAGTTGCAAAGTTCTTCGGTCCTTTTTGCCTCTTTCGCTTACTGTACCTTCACTTTTGGGTGAATAGGTTTGGTTTTTCACTTCCTTTTTCAGTGTTTCGGATGCTATTTTCGCGTAGTAGTCCGTAATTGAATGGTTAATGAATGAATGTTAATACTCGCTTACGATTTTCGACTGACTCTCTCTCTCTCTCTCTCTCTCTCTCTCTCTCTCTCTCTCTCTCTCTCTCTCTCTCTCTCATCTTATTTCTTTATTATTTAGAATAGGTTATTTAAACACTGAGGATCGTGTATGTATGTACGTATGTATGTGTATATATACATATATATATATATATACAAAGAGAGAGAGAAAGAGAGAGAGAGAGAGAGATTAAATATCTTTAATGAAGGAAACTCATTGCTCATTTTCTTGTAGATAAAAAGTATTTTGCTCTTATGAACAAAGTTAAACTGTTTTCTAAAGCACGTTGAGAGAGAGAGAGAGAGAGAGAGAGAGAGAGAGAGAGAGAGAGAGAGAGAGAGAGAGAGAGAGAGAGAGAGAGAGATCCTCTTCCTCTATGATCAAAGTGAAGTGATTACTGAAGCTCCAATTTATTGGTAAGAAAATGTCAAAGTTTAAATTTCCAAACCTCCGGTCTTTTGTGGACGTTGCTCCGGAAGGACCATCTGAAGTCTGTTAAGAAACAAAACAAAACGGATTTTCAGCCGATTGTGATTTTGTCTGCGAGGGGTTTTCGTGGTCTGTTCAAGTCTGATGATTTATCTGAATTCTGACAGGTTTTAGGATGGAATAATGTTAAATATTTATAGTATCTGATTGAATTTCACCATGGAATAATTTCAACACAAATTTAGACCACGATTATTGCTGTGTGACAATCTCATTTAAACTAAATCCTGAGCAGTTCCCGAAATGAGAAACATCTCATTTCGGTAATTGCTGAGGATTTGGTTTAAATGAAATGCCTTTCTCAAAGATACACAGACATTTTGTCAGACGTGATAAAGTGGTTGCACATCAATAATCATGGCCGAAATTTGTGTTGAAAATACGCCCATGAAGAAATTCAATTAGATTTTGTATAAATTCAAAATTATTCCATCCTAAGAACTGTCAGAATTCAGATAAATGATCAAACCCGAACAGACGAAGAAGAATCATTAAAGGAAAAGTCACAATCTTCTGAACTATTCGTTTTGTTTCCTAACAGATTGGAGATTACTTCTAAAAAGATGAGATGTTTCTCGTCATTTTTGGTAGTAATCTGAGGGCACGAAATTTCTCGAGGTGCCTGCTGTACGGATTATTAATACTGAACGAAGCTAGTTCTCACGCTTAGCTTGGAAAAAAAGTTAAGTATACCTTAGTTTTACCAGACCACTGAGCTGATTAACAGCTCTCCTAGGGCTGGCCCGAAGGATTAGACTTATTTTACGTGGCTAAGAACCAATTGGTTACCTAGCAACGGTACCTACAGCTTATTGTGGAATCCGAACCACTTTATACCGAGAAATGAATTTCTGTCACCAGAAATAAATTCCTCTAATTCTTCATTGGCCGGCCGGAGACTCGACCTCGGGCCTAGCAAGTAGCTAGCCGACAACTCTACCGACTCACCCAACGAGGAACTCGCTTGGAAATCACAACAGACGACAAATGATGAATTTGAGTTAAGCAACTCCACTAACCATATTCAGCAAATAATCATTTCAATTAACCTTCCTTGGTATGTACAGTACACCATGTACTGGATGGGATATTGTGTTGTTCCTTCGCTTACCTACAATGCACTTAACGAGAAAAGCAATCATCATATCTTCCAAGTCATTGGCCGCTCACTTCCTCTAACTCATCGTTCCATACCTCAGCTTCTCGGATGAACGCTTGGCAGAATCCGCGTGTCCCTTTCGTTCCCAAACGCTGGCAGTTCGTCTCATTAAACAGCTGAACCCGAGTTTCAGCCAGTTCATTTTTACCCTGGTTAATTTTGCAGACCTCTCCTCTCTCTCTTTCTCTCTCCGGAGTTAATCAAGAGACAGTCGTGAAGAAAGAAATTGGACGTCGAAATCGTCAAGAAATGCATTATTGACATCAAAGGAGTATAAATTTATTCCCTTTTCCTCTCAGTTGCAATCCCTACTCAGGAAGTCGGTGTATTTCAATATGAAATTTCCAATCAGTGGTCCCTTATTATTATTATTATTATTATTATTATTATTATTATTATTATTATTATTATTATTATTATTAATTAAGGACGCCTTTGAAGAATGAGAAATAGTGGCCGCTTTACGAACGGTAATGGAAAAAATCCACCAATCGCCCCCTAAACCTTATTCCTCCAACGATCCTCCATCCTCAGTCGGCTTTCTCTTTCTCTCCTATCTTAGCCAGCGTTCCCCTTGATTTTCTGATATCTAATTAAGTCAAGTCAAGAGCAGAATGAAAATATCCCAAATTGCTTCCCCCTCCATCCTGTGTTATTGAAGATGAGTATATTTTTCGGCAGCACTTCTCTCTCTCTCTCTCTCTCTCTCTCTCTCTCTCTCTCTCTCTCTCTCTCTCTCTCTCTCATTTTAAGCTCAGGTTCGCCCAGTGCCTCCTCAATGTTATTCCTAAGATAGTGTTATTTTCCTTAAGATAAAAGAGTTGGTAAAATTATTCAAAGTCAGCGGTTTTCATTCATTTGAACACTTTGTATGTTGTGTATTAAGGGTGCTTTGACAACTGGGGAATTTTGGTGTTCGGGGAACATTAAGAATTTAATGAAATTGGATTGATGCAGATGTTATTACGTTATCTAAATTGTTCGAAAATATTCGTGATTTTATGTGAAGTGTAAATATTATCGTTTTTATATGTCTGAGAATTTAAAAGAGAAATTTGAAATGGTTTTAGAGAACCCCTAACAGCTGCGTGATATAAGCAGGAGTGAGTCCTTCTCCAGGACTGCTAAGCGAGAAAAGTAATATGATTTGAGTGCGACATGAGAGTGCTTATGAATAGCAAGGTTACAACGGATTACGATAAGGGTTACCATATGCCAGTTATGGATTGTGATATGGTTTCCAATTGCAAATTACGGATTATGATAAAGGTTCTTACTTGCCAGTTGCAGATTGTGATCTTGTGAGTAATGGATTGTGGTAAAATTTCTCACTTTCTGTTTGGTTTTAGTTCTCTGTAAAAGATAACTATCGTGACGGCTTTGTCTGTCCCCCTCAGATCTTAAAAACTACTGAGGCCAGAGGGCTGCAAGTTGGTATGTTGATCATCCACCCTCCAATCATCAAACATACCAAGTTGCAGCCCTCTAGCCTAAGTTTTAATTTGATTTAAGGTTAAAGTTAGCCATAATGGGTCGTGGCTAAGGCCACCACCGGACCATGGCTGAGTTTCATGTGCCGTGGCTGAAAGTTCCATACAGCATTATACGCTGTACAGAAAACTCGAATGGGCCGAAGAAACTTCGACGCATTTTTTTTGTTTTACTTGTGAATAATGGATTGTGATAAGGTTTCTCATGTAAACAATGGATAGTGCTAAGGATTCTTATTTAGATATAAAAGGTGATAAGGTTCCCTAATAACAAATATGGGATTGGGATATGGATTCTCACTCGCAAATAACATTGTAGTAAGGGTTCTCACTTATTCCCTGTTGCAAAAAGTAGATTGAGTAGCGTTTTCTCTCTAGTGAATAGTCAATTATATGCTCACTTGCAAGTAAAGGCTTATGATCTTGCAAATAACAGATTTTGATCAAGTTTCTCACTTGCAAATAATAAATAGTGCTTATTTTTCCAACTGCGAATAACGAATGGAGACAAGGGCCCTCCCATACAAATAATAGATTGTGGTGAGGGTTAACACTTACGGATAACAGACAGCGATAAAGTCTCTCTCTCTTATGAATACCAGATTAGGATTAGGGTTCTCACATTGGAATACCATGAATTGTGATTAGAGGTCTCTCGTCCAAACAGTGGGTAGTGATAAGCATTCTCTTGTAGATATGAGATTGTGACAATGGTCCCTTCCTGCAAATAATGGACTGTGGGTTTTGCCTTTGCAATTAGCTATTATGGTAATCGTTCTTACTTGTGAATGATAGATTCCGATAAGGGTACCTACAAGCAAAGAATGGATTTCGATATTGCAAATAACAGATTGTGATGAAGGCCCTCACTTGTGAATAACAGATTGTGATAAGGTTCCCACTTGCAAACAACGAATTTGATAAGGGATCTCTCTTACTGGTAGCAGGTTCCGAAAAGGTTCTTATTTGCAAATAATGGATTATGATCTTGCAAATAGCTGATTGGGATTAGACTTCTCACTTGTAAACAACAGATTTGTTCTCATCTGGGAATAACAGATTATAATAAGGGCTCTAACCAGTGAATTGAGAAAAGGTTGTCACTAGTAAATAAGATGTTATTATAAGATTCCCATAGGCAAAATACGGAGCGATAAGGTGACTATTGGCAAGCAGTGTGGTTTAATAAGTTCCCACTTGCAAATAACGGATTGTTATAAGGGTTCCTACCTTCAAATATGGGATCATCACCTAGAGAATGATAGATTGTGAAAATGGTTCTTCATTACGAATAGCAGATTGTGATAAGGTGGTTACCTGCAAAAAAATGAATTGTAATAAGAACTCCCACTAGCAAGTGATGGAATATGATAAGGGTTCCCGCTTGCAAATAACAGTTTGCGGTATTGGAAGAAATGTATTGTAATAATGGTTCTCACTTGTGAATTACAGATTGTGGTAAGGGATCGTACTTGCAAATAGTAGATTGAGATAAGGTCCTCACTTGATAAGCTTCCTCTGTTGCGCTTACAAAATTGGGAAAAAGCTTCCCAATTTCAAATAACGGATTGTGATCAATTGTGAATGACTGGTTGTTATGAGGGTTCACTGTTGTAAATAAGGATTGTGATTTAGGTTCTCACATACTTAAAAAGCTCAGATTTTTCAGAAAAATATATGATGACAGGGAAAAGTCCATGTTGTATAATGTGTTCTAAAACGTGTTGCAAGATTGTCGAATGTAAACCTGGAATCCCCAAGCCCTTTTTGTACTAAGTTAATTTGAAATATTTTTTATTTTTCTGGATTTTTTAAATCGTTCTTTCTTCATAACTGCAAATGGTTAGTTGGTAAGTTGTTACGTAGAAACTATATGTTTTGGATAGATTAATTGTAAATAGAAAATCATTAGAACTGTAAGAAAGCATTCTGATGAACGTATGCTTAAATACTAGGCAGATGTTAGGACGTAAAATGCCACTGTCTTATGAGCTGCAGAAGACAGAAATTACCCTGTAGCTAAGTCACTAAACTTGTGTTTGTGACTCAGAGCATCATTTAGTTCTGCGTTTGAACCCCTCCAGAAGTAAAGTTTACATTGTCATTCAAATCTATACCTTGGAAAATTGATAATGAAAAGTTTACCAAGCGTCTAAAATCTAGAGTTGTTTTTTTTTTTTTCTCCTGTCTTTCATTGCCGCGTCCAAGTTTAAGGCTTAAAGCGAAATTACGAAAACTTACCAAACTCGACCCCCACTGGCGCCCAACTGGAGAAGTTTGTTCACAAACGTTAGGAGGAGAAACTTTATGGAGGGACGAATTCGTGAAGTGAGAAATATGCAGGAACTTGTATTTATAATTTATAGGGGAGAGACAGAGAGAGAGAGAGAGAGAGAGAGAGAGAGAGAGAGAGAGAGAGAGAGAGAGAGAGAGTATTCTCTCATCTCTCTCCACTCTCATACTCCCTCCACCCCAACATTCCCATCCCCTCCCCGCCCAAAGTGTTTAATGACTCGTCGCAACCATATCGGACACGGTCGTTTCCTCTGTCTGTCAAAGATGAAAATTTTTGAAAATAAAGGCAAACGTCATTTAAGAAAAGACATAAAAAGAAAATGTGCATTTGAATCCTAATGAGGAAATTATACGTACATACATGCGTATATATACATATACACACACAATATACTGTGTATATATATATATATATATATATATATATATATATATATATATATATATATATATATATATATATATATATATAATGTCGTTAATTTACGTATACTGTAGGGCTTCTTGTTAAAATTTTTCTCTCTCTCTCTCTGTCTCTCTCTCTCTCTCTCTCTCTCTCTGTTAGCTCTCTCTATTATGTTATCGGCAAATCCTTATCATTTTGTAACTAAGGAAACTGTTATGTTAAATAAACGGCAAATCCCATTGTTATCATTTTGTAACTAAGGAAAGGCTGTTAAGTTCTTTTTTAAATAAAGTTTGCGCATTACTGTCTTTCCACCATTGTTTCATTGCTTGTCTTTAAAAATTTATTTGTTTTCGTGTTTATGCAACACTAGACTACAGAATGATACGTAGTTATTGTGTAGTTCTTGTTAGGATAGATAGCCTGTTATTGATGCTACGAGTATAATAATAATAATAATAATAATAATAATAATAATAATAATAATAATAATAATAATAATAATAATAACAACAACAGCAACAACAACAACACATCTGATACACCTGATGACAGCAGTGAGTTTAGTTAAGGCTTAGCTTTCACATTGTCATAATAATAATGATAATAATAATATTAGTAATAATAATAATTACACAATGTAGATGTAAATAGCATATTGAAGAGGCACCCACCCAAAACGAAATCTTACGAGAAACTTTCCTGCCAGTTATCGCCTTCAACTTGATAGATCACTAATGCATCCCTCAACGATTTCTTTTAGGTAAAGCTTCCTTAAAAAAGTAGTGTAAAGACTCATTATTTATTTCATGAACACTTTTCCTTTCATCGTTTTTAGGCCTTTTAGGCTTAAACTAATTTTTGGGGGAACTTTGGTGAAGCATTAAGTGTCACCCCGCTATAGACTTTTTTTCCCCCCCTTTTTTTTATCTGATCTCAGAGTCTCATTAGTAGAGAGAGGAAGACTTTAGCATTTAACTTTCAAGGATTATTTAGACTTGATGGGAGGAGAGAGAGAGAGAGAGAGAGAGAGAGAGATTTTATAACTATGATGTGTTATGTTTTCTACCCTTTCCTGGTTGACATAACAGTTGTTTATTATTCCATTATATACACACAAACACACACACACACACACACACACACACACACACATACATATATATATATATATATATATATATATATATATATATATATATATATATATATATATATATATATATATATATATATATATATATATATATATATATATACATACATAATTTCCTTTTACCCTTTAACATTGGATGTGCTCTGCAGTTCTTAATGAAAGTCTTTTCCTCACAGTGTTTTAATTATTCCTTAGGTTGTTTAGTCTTAACTTTGTGACAGAGGGACTATCTCTCTCTCTCTCTCTCTCTCTCTCTCTCTCTCTCTCTCTCTCTCTCTCTCTGTGCCCTTTTCACTCGCACCTAAACGAATGTGTGATTACTTACGAGCGTCAAAACAATACTCTGGTCGTATTGAAAATGAAAAGAATTTCTAAATATCAATATATTATATATATATATATATATATATATATATATATATATATATATATATATATATATATATATATATATATATTTCACATGAAACACATTATGTGAATGTAACCACAACCTTTCGTTGTAATGTTTTATAGATTCGTGGTTGCTGTACAGATTATTTATGAAATTTTAACTCGGAATTAATTTTATGTTTCCTCAGGAACCTAACACAATAATGACTGTGCATGATTTATTTCGTTTAATGACAGCCAAAGACTGTAAGATTATGGACGGTATGGAGTCGCACTCTTATAAATCTATTATAGTTTTATGATAAACCCACCTGGTTGTTAGTCAACCGCTGGGAATACAGCCTGGGGGGCGGGAGAGAGAGAGAGAGAGAGAGAGAGAGAGAATAAGGTTGTCTTACGTGTGTTGAAGGCAAAGGAATTCCTTAGATAACAGCCATATATTTTAAATTTCCATTATCGCCTGGAGGGTAGTGAAGGTGTGCGCTGTCGTTTGTGTTGGCGTGTTTATTTATTGCCCTTAAGATCTCATTTCCTTTGTGAAATGATATTTTATCAACGGTGATTTATGGCCAATTTTGTCCTTGAACCCTACATGCCTATTACTGTACCTCCGTTCATATTCTCTTTCTTCTAGCTTACTTTCCACCCTCTCCTAACAATTGATTCATAATGCAACTGCGAGGTTTTCCTCCTGTTACACATTTCAAACCTTTTCACTGTCAGTTTCCTTTTCAGAGATGAATGACCTCATAGGTCCCAGCGCTTGGCCTTTGTCCTAAATCCTTCTATTCTATTCTTGAATCCCACAAGTTCCTAAGAATGAGCCGTACTAGAGAGGTATAGACATTCGGAAACTAAGGGAATCTAATGTATGGGATTAATGGTCTTTTCTATGTATTTCTAACCTAATGGAATACTATTTTAGGACAGTATTTTAGGAAAGGATTATGATCCATGAGGAAAACCTAGCAAGCCAACCACACAGTTTTAAATGAATTTCCTCGTGTATCAGGTTGTTACGGCTGTCATTGGACTAAATGTTGCTAATAATTGTCACCGGAATGGGATACTGACCGTGATATGTTTTTTGCAGTGTTGAAGTAATAAATATATTGAACGTGAATTATAACATCTTTCGTAATTGTTTCGTATAAAGGTTCACAAATTACAATATATACATTGTATATATGTGTGTGTGTGTGTGTGTGTGTGTGGCACGCGCATGTAGGTTTTGGAAACCCGATTTTAATGCATTATTCTAACAGTTTACGCACGAATTAGTAATATGTTATCAAACTCCACGGATAATTTAATGGTATGTGATTAATTTACGAAACAGACGGAAGTGGAAGAGGAAGCTATTTGCATTGCCTCGAAAGTAGAAGATGAATAGGCAAGAAGAAAAGTAAACGAAAGGGTGAAGATAAGAGACATGGTTTCGACAAATCCTCTTATTCATTAGAAGGGAACAGGGTTGATTTAACGGCAGAAAAGGGACTCTATAATCTGTCTCATTGCATATCGATTGTGGGAGCCATTCACTATTCCTTTTGAGGAAAGGTCTTATTAGTGAAAGGTTTTACTGAAAATTTTGCCCTTTCCAAGCTGAAGGTTATGCTACTGGAAGAAACCTGTGAAGAAAAGGCGTAGGTGAATAAAAACAGCTGGTGAAGAGACGGCTTTCATTATTGTATTAACAAAAAAGGCTTTTTCTTAGACTTGAATTTATTCCTTCCTCCCCAGGCTCTCCTATTCACTGGGACTTGCTGCTATAACACTTTCTTTCCCACTACCCTTTTTCATTTCTGGGCCAGTGGTTAGATTCAGCCGAGTGGTATCAACAGCGAGGGCATGGTTCACACCATAAACTGCACTTGCACGAACTGTTAATTATATTTTTTCTTATCAGAATCTCAGTCATCAGTTACGGGCTGCTGAAGAGCAAGAGCCCGTGCCAGCAAAAGGCTGGCTGAATCTAATTAGTAGTAGTAGTAGTAGTAGTAGTAGAAAAGGGACACTAAGGAAAAAGGGAAGAATTTAAAAAGGATGAAGATGGGACAAGGTATTTTGTAAAGAACACAAGTGAGTAGAACACATCCTGTGGCCCTCTTCGTCATCTCATTGTATTTAATACTACCTGGCCAACCTGGCGCTGCCAAGGCATACTCAGATTGACAACCGATAATAAATCTCTCTCTCTCTCTCTCTCTCTCTCTCTCTCTCTCTCTCTCTCTCTCTCTCTCTCTCTCTCTTTCCTGTTAAGATAGTTGCTTTAGTTACATTGCCCAACATTTTTGACAATTTATATTTCACCTCTTCTCACCCCCCGTTCCTGTCGGGTTGAACTTGGACTTAGAGGACATCGGGAGTGTGACTATTCATCTCAGTGACCTCGAAAACTATGGATTAAACACTAATATCTGTCGTTTTCGGTTATTTTTTACATATCGCCCCATTTCCACCTCCACCCCTTTTGTTGCCAGTTAAGCCTTACCCCCGCCCCGCCAACAGTATTCTTTTCCAGACAGTAAGTCATATGTATACCAGGTTTGATTGAAATTGCTCAATGCATTTCAGAAATATACTGGAACATGCACACACACACATATACTGTACATACATACATACATACATCCATTTATATATATATCCAGTAGATTATAAACAAACTCTCATTCTCGATCATCTTCCTCGTACTATTCTTCTTTCTTATTCTGATTCCTCTACTTGCATTCTCTAATTTTATTTTTATATTTACAAGCAAATCAATTTTTTTCCACGATATTCTTTGACCATTCTTGCTTTAGAGGATTTTTTTCATCAAGAAATGTTCATCAGTTTTTAATATCTTTATGAATGAGTAATACCCCGCTTTTCTTTCTCTCTTTGTTCTATGCATGTATGGCTCTGTGCGTATTTTTTTCCAGGTAAACACCATTGCTGTGAATCAAAACTTATTCATGACGGTAACACCGTTTTTGCTTAACTCTATCAAGCATGAAAATAACGGTTAATCTATACAGAACCAAGCTGTCATAGCGCAGGGCCTAAACAATATATAAGTATCCAAGGCATTATTAAGTAGAAAACTTAACAATACAACAGTGTGTAAACATTCACTTTGTGCAAAGCCTTTCACTACCTCGCACAAATTTGTTGATATATTCCGAAGAAGTTGCTGTATTTATAAGACACTGTAAAGGCTCCATTATAGTGGCCGTTAACCGTTCTTTTAATTCTCAAGGCTTTATCCATGCATATTTGAGACAGGCATTAACAAGTCTTTTGTATTTTGGTGCACTGAATCGTAATGTGTTTTCCGTTCCTTTGCAATCGTACTCTTTTTTTTTATTTCATATTTTTTAATTCTTTTTTTCTGTTTGTCAGTTTCGACTCATTTACTTTTCAAAGATATCTCTGAGGTTAAATCGGCGGTTTCGTTTCATTCTGCTATGTTGATGGGCAACAGATTGTGGTAATTTGGTGTAAAATTTTTCAACTGGAAAAAAAAAAAAATGGTTCACAAGTCCACTAGTATAGGGATATCTTTAAAAAGTGAAAATCGATGCTCTTGACATGCGTAATCGGTCTCATAAATAGAATTTATGTCCGTTCAGTCTTATGTCCGCGAGTCGCGTTAGTGGAGACAATATATAAACCCAAATACGACCAGTTTCTAGTTGTAATGACAGTCATATGCAAGCTATCAAAAAGTATCACCAGAGTACAACTAGCAATATTAGAAACGATATTAATTTCACATGTCAAGAATTTCTCTCTCTCTCTCTCTCTTCTCTCTCTCTCTCTCTTATCTCTCTCTCTCTCTCTCTTACATTATTATTATTATTATTATTATTATTATTATTATTATTATTATTATTATTATTATTATTACAGTAGATGGAAACTATTCACATGGAAGAAGCGCACAGGGGCTATTGGCTTGAAATTCAAGCTTCCAAAGAATGTTGGTTGCAGCCTCCCACTGCAGACCCCACACTACAGCAGTAGCTGATCATGATACAGATCCAGTGATTTTTCATCGCCCTTCTGGGGACGCGAACCGCTACATCTGAGTGGTAAGCCACGACACTAAGCACTGTACCAGCGTACATACAAACGACATAATATACAGGAACAATGGATATTTTACTGTGACATGAAATCCGAGAACCTGCCGCAGGTTAAAAATGGCAGAGTCATATTTAATAGACGTTTGCCAAGTTCCATGGCTCATTGAATCACAGGAGTCGTCGACTTTGGCGACACCGGCAGAAGTTGAGAACTCTCTCTCTCTCTCTCTCTCTCTCTCTCTCTCTCTCTCTCTCTCTCTCTCTCTCTCTGATGATGATGCCAGTGAAATTTCAACTTGATTGCTTTTCGTCCAGCCTCATTACGTTTTCATTCTGAAGCGCAGTGATTCAATCAGAGGAAAGATCAGATTCTGTGTCTGATTTGTCTGTGCGTTTTCTTTGCTAGTTTTATGTCGCGGAATGTATTTGCTTAAATGCTTCCACCGCATAGAACTCCCGAAGAGATTTCATTAAGGGGAAGGAGGAGTGTGGAATATAATAAAATTTAACCTAATTAATTAACCTTATGGTACGTTTGTGTTATTTTGCCAAATTATTTTGTCATATATATATATATATATATATATATATATATACATATATATATATATATGTATATATATATATATATATATATATATATATATATATATATATATATATACATACCAAAACGTATAACACCAACTTATGAAAGTTTTAACAGTTTTCGGATAATATTTTGGAAGGTTAATGGCAAGCTAATACACAAATATGTGAAGTTAATTTTTTTTTTTTTTTTTTTTTTTTTGAAAAGGCAAATTTTACTAAGAGACATGAATCTAAAAATAAAAACCTGCATTCGCCCTTTCAGTTGACGACAGTTGACAGGCATATTATCTAGTTATCGTTGGACTAGGCTATCTTCAGTCTAAAACATTTGCATTTTAAATACCTCTATGAAAATGAGAGAATCGAGATTTGACATTCCTCGGTTTTTATTCAAATTATAAATCTGGACACGGTTATTTGACATTCTGACATATCAGAATAAGCCAACATTTTTTACGCCTAATATTTGACAAATACCATGATTTTTGTTTTTGATTTCACTGGTATTCTATGCATATCATTTTTATTTCCTATTCTTTTTATTTTTTGTTGCTTAGCAGTTTGATTTATGTAGAATATGCCTTATGACTTGCATGGGATTAACATATATAACCTTTGGAACTATTAGGAGAGTTTTATAATTGAAAATTGCTCTTTTTATGATATTATTTTTTATTGTATATCACTTTAACACTAAAGACTTGAGTACATGAGAAGTATCTTTAAAAACGCCACGTATGGGATAAGGAGTAACTTTTTTTCTTTTATACGTTTCCCCCTGTTTAGTGTTTTCATGGCGTCATATAATGCAGTACAAGGACATTGAAATTTCTTCCTGTGATGCCTAATGAAATCTATCTAATCATCTGTACGTTGAGGCCTGCGAAAAGATTGTACTGTTAAAAGCATAAATATGAATACTAGGTTTTAAACCCATTATCAATCCTATTTATAATGAACCTCAATCACATTTCATCTGAGAAGGAAATTTTATCGAAGGTACAAATTCATTTAAGTTATGTTTTGTAAGTTGAGATGGAAGAATGTCGTTCTCTTGTTAATATAGCATTAGGGCATCTAGTTTGAACTATTTTCCCTGCTAAGTAAAATCCATTCTACCATGCTTTAAGTAGTCGAGGAGTGTAGAAATTATTTTCAAAATCCTGTATCGTCAACTTAACGGATACAAAAATACCTTTAACCTTGAATTTAGTAGGCATGTGATCTGCATCGACCTTTCCCAGTGCCAAGTAGATGGTATCAGTACTGCTGTATCATCTTGCGACTATTATATTCAAAGCTAATGTTGAATGAGATGTGTATTTTGAGAGTTTCTCCGTATTGTGTGATAGATCAATTATTCACGGAAATTCTTATTATTCACGATCATTTTAATGTTTTAAACAGTTCTTATATTGAAGACTCCCGCAACAACAGCGGCATTCAATAATTGTTATTCATTGGCCGTGAATTTACTTATCCCTAATCTTTGCCATGTAATAATTAAATGCGCCACCTTGGGAAATGATTAGTATGCAAAGATTTTTAGAATATGGAATTTCAAGCCATGAATGAACCCAAAATTGCCTTACATCAGTTTTGTCATGAATATTACTGTTAAATCCATATGACTCCCCGCTTCATAGTCCTTTTAGTAACTCTTTCATCTTAGGAATGTGGATCTCCACACTGCTCCTAATTTTCATGAATGTTATTGCTTTTAAAAAAGCGAAAGGCTGTAGTTGCAACACTGTTTTTGTATCGGAATAGAATTAAATGATGCGTTTTCCTGTTGCAGGTATGTTAACGGTTTCGAATTTTATTTCATCATTCCTGAAGTCGTAATGAGGTAAGTCATATATATATTATCTTTTCGATTTTTAATATGCTGCTGTAAGTGTAATTTTGCAAATCCTGTCCGGCCTCAGTCGAATTCATCCGTTAACTTGTTCATATACGTCATTGTACATTAAGGAGAGTATTTTTTGTAAAACCCACCATTTTAAAGACTGTCTCCTTTCGAGAACAGATAAGCATTCTTGATACGGGTTTCGACATTGTCAAGGTATGTTGGAATATGCCTAGACACTACCTCTGGACTTCATTCATATTCTCTATTAAGGAACTGGTTTTTGTGATACGTGAGATATTGAATGCAATTAAAACGTTTTCTTTTACTTTTGGTTAGTTTTGGTAAGGGGGTGAGAGTGGGAGAGGATTTTATTTTTAGCTTAATTTACATAAATTTGGGACCTGATGCGTCATATGTATTTCCTGTCGCTCTTGACAACAGAAAATAGTAATCAGCAACACATGATGACGTGTAGGTTCTTATGGTATAAGGTTTATTAAGATCGGTTTACGTAACGCCGTTGAATTACTCATAGCTTATTATTGAGACAATTTTGCAATTTTCTGCGCTATTATCATTCAGAATGTGATAAAGAATATTTTCATTTTTCATGTTACTCATGATACTTTTATTGTTAAGTATATCATGTTACTAAACTGTGGAGATAAATCCTCAGATCATATTCCATTCCTGACGCGTTGTGTTACGTAATGTAATTACCATTTTATGAAAGTAATTTCTCATTTTAAATATATATTTTTTTTAATGACGCAGTTATAAGGAAGATTCAGCCATTTTATGAAAAGTGCAATACACAAAGCTTCCATGCTTAATGAGTATGTTGCAAACTTTTGCCAATGGAGGTCAAAGTACAACTGAACTCATTATAACATTTCATGTTTTTTGCTCCAAATATTGAATCTCAATTTCAACACATGCCTGCATGAATTCACGCATATATATATATATATATATATATATATATATATATATATATATATATATATATATATATATATATATATATATATATATATATATATATATATATTTATATTTATATATATATATATATATGTGTGTATATATGTGTGTGTGTGTATGTATGCATGTGTGTGTGTGTTTATTTATTTATTTATTTTGAATTCGAGTTTCTCATTCATTTCGTTATTTATTTTTCCATTGAAAAGTTTATCTTTAGAGACTTTTTGTTTTACTGATATTGCTATTTAACTGATTTTTAATGGTAATCTTTTATTTCCTTACGTAATTCCTTTTCCAAAACAAGACACGAAAAGATTAATTGTATTAGCTATTGTTTTTGTATCTCCATTTTTGACTTGCAATGCAAAAGTTAATACCAAGTTACTGCCCCCAGAGAGCGTTCAGATATGATCTAGTTAATGCAGTTACAATTATTGTTATTATCATTATTATCGTGGAAATTCTCTTTGTTTTCCGATATTTGATAAACTACCAAGGTAATTATTGAAATGGAAGTTCACATAAGATGATACTGGGAGGTATATTTTGTTTGTAACATTATTATTATTATTATTATTATTAGTATTATTATTATTATTATTGGAGAAACAAATCCACAGTTATGTATATGCATATATATTTAAAGATGAAGCTGTACAGATAGTTTTGAAAAGGAATCGGACAGTTTCCGTAAGCTATCTGTAGCCTACAGTTTTATCCTTAAAATATAATATGTACATATACGTAAATGTGGATTTGTTTATCCATTTTAAGACTCATGCTACAATGACTATTATTATTATTATTATTATTATTATTATTATTATTATTATTATTATTATTATTATTATTATTATTATTATGTTGATGATGATGATGATGATGATAATGAGTGGGTTTGTTGTTGTTGTTCCTAAATGTGATCATTACACTTTTGAAAACTTTACATCATATCTCTATTCATGTGAAAATTCCAATGTAAATAGAAAACAACAATCATACAGTTATTGATATTTTTTATTTAGCAAATTGAAACCACAGAAATTTGCTCGACCACGTCGGTTTGGCTCAGTTCAGTAATGTCAAGATGACCGATTTAAATGACACTGAGCCTCTACGTAGAAACAGTAGACGTTATTATGTCTCAATATATTTCGCTTAATTGTTTCTTACCAATCGATGGGTTTTCACCGGAGGACGCTTCACAACGACTCGTTCCATCCATGCAGTCTATGCTGCCTGTGAAACTCCTTTAGAATTTGTAAGGTCGAATACCTTAGAAATGAACATTCATTGATCAGTTTAGGAAATACTTTTAAAGGATTCATGGCTTTGTAATATTTAATGTTTGAGTTGACTGATGTGAAAGAAACCAGGAGTCGGTTACTGTTGGGAAGTAATTGTCTGGAGGCCGTGTGGGAACCGCGTTACTCTCGAAGGGATTAAATAAATAATTGCGCCGTTGTTTGTGGCGTGAGTACTTGAACTGATTAAGACTGACAGGAATCACTTTCTTAAATATGAGAGGATATGATGGTGGCGTGAGGTGGAGATAAAAATTAGATCCAGACTGAATGATGCAAGGGACTTTCTCTGCAGAAATTATGTTGTGAAGTACCGAAGAATCTCGAGGTGGTACAAGGCTTTCAGGAAATGCGTTATCGAATAGGTTAACGGAATTCGATGCAATTTGCATTTCACTGTTACAGTAATTCTGTTTTGCTTTTTTCAACCTGATGTCATTCTTGTGATAGAGGTTGCTTTCTTTTGAGAGAGAGAGAGAGAGAGAGAGAGAGAGAGAGAGAGAGAGAGAGAGAGAGAGAGAGAGAGCGGATTGTTCATGTTATTGGGAAGAGGCTTAGGGTTTTGGTAAACTAATTACTACATTATTACGGAATTACGTAGGTTTTAATGTTAATTATCGATGTGCTTGATAATATAATAAATACTCGTTGTGTATGAAATGAGGGTTAGTATTTTTTAGTGTAATTGAATGAATATATATTTATTTTTTATTTTTATAAGCGTGTGATGTTATTTGTAATGCACCGATACCTTTATGAATTTATTTATTCATGTATATTAGGAGGGATGCTACTGCTGCAGTGCAAGCATGCAGACACGTATTTGTGCTTTATGGCAAACAAAAGTGAGCTGCTATTTGTGTACTCTTTTTATGACCTGAATGAAAAGCTTTTCCAATAGTCATGATTTTTAAGGTGGTTTCAGTTTCTTACTTTTGCTCGTTTCAGTACTTCATTTGTTTTTGCGTCTTAGAGAGAGAGAGAGAGAGAGAGAGAGAGAGAGAGAGAGAGAGAGAGAGAGAGAGAGAGAGAGAGAGTTATTCAGTTTGACAATGTAGTAAATAACTCGGTCGTATGACTGATAATGTCAATGACATAGTTAATGACATAGTTATCAGTGACACGTAAAGATTTATGGGAATGGTTGGGGTATGTGTGGTACTTCGGTAGCAGTGGTCTCCAGGGCGTTCGTGGCTTCGTTTCATTGGCGTTTGATGTGTGTGTGTGTGTGTGTAGTGCGTGGTAATAGATTACTCTCTTGTTAAAGATAGATGACTGCTAATATGCTCTCTCTCTCTCTCTCTCTCTCTCTCTCTCTCTCTCTCTCTCTCTCTCTCTCTCTCTCTTCGAACTCAAGCAAGTTTTTAAATTGAAATCCATGCAAAAAGCGTGTTATATGAGAAAAGTATTCTTCCAAGTCAAAAGCTGGATTGTATATAGAAAGAGGTTGAACAAGAAACTCCTCTCTATTGAAAGGAAGTGTGGTCAAGAGCAACACTGAAACCCTTCTGTAAAGGGATAATTGGGATTTGCAGTGTACGAATGAGAAGCTAAGATACAGCTTAGATGTGGTAAAAGTCATAACGCAAATAATTGAAAAATCGGAAGAAATTTTTTGGATGTGACTGTTATGATAGGAGAATTGTGAGTGAATCATTTATTTAAAAGCTTCTATTATTTAGGGATCTTGAGAGGAAGAAGGGTAGCGATACCTAGAATGTACTGCGGTTAGGCAGAAGTGCAGCAATGTGTTAAATTCCTACATTTATTTTATCACAAGATTTTACACATGTATTAGATTTAAAGATATGTGACATTGTGTTTACAGTTAAGAACAAATTAATTACAAAACAGGTTGCAAAAAGTTAGTTCTGGCGAAATTATGGATTAGTGTTTTGAGGTGGTGTGGCTGTGTGAAGATAATGGAAGACAAGGCGTGGTAGAATTGTGCATTATCGATTGTGAGGGAGGAAGAGGAGAACCGAGGAAGTACTTAACAAATGAGGAGGAGTAGGTTTTGAAAAAGAAGGGCCCTAATATCCAGTGAGCGCCAGAGTGTGCAAAATTGAAATGAGTTGCGTTGTTATTTTCTTAGTTTGGAGGTGGCGTCTGTGAAGGGACATTGGGGTGTTAATAAGCCTTATATGGAAATATGTATTGGCCAGTGTGGTAGTTTCCAGTGTAACGGATTCATCTTGATTCGGTAGAAAAAGGGTGAATATGGTAATGACTTTTTATTTATGAAGGACAAACGGCTACTTGTGATATGCACAAAACTTCCATATTTCACACAATCATTATATAAGTTCTCGTATTACGTCCAGAGTTAAATGTTTGTGAAATATATATTGCGCAAAAACCAACACCAAGAAGGAACCTTAAGCCGACCCCCGTATGCACACACACACACGCGCGCGCGCTCATACATACACACACACATACACTTCTGTAAGGACATATGCATTAATTCCCTCATTCATAGTCCAGTTTCTATATATCACAGAAAACTTTTGCCCTTTCGATATTAGCCTACTGAGTCAGCAAGTCAGCATTCGTGCTGCTCAGTGGCGTGTGATTTATAGCCCATAGGAAGACCTGCTTGTGTTATATTACTTAATCCCATGTGCACAATTTCTCTCTCTCTCTCTCTCTCTCTCTCTCTCTCTTTTACTTTTTCCTGTGCGATTATATGTGCAGCATAATGGTGACGCACTTTGTGTAGAGGGTTCAGCGCTATGCTGATTAGCCTTCCGAGCAGGTGTATGATGTATCTAATTTGTGGAATTTTTACTGCAAAGAGGTTCATCCACACAATTTAGCAGTTAACCTTTGGGTTTTTCTCTGGAGCCACATTTTGTTAGAGTAAATAGTTTATTGGTATATATTTTTTCGTCGATAAACAGATCATCTCCTAAACAATATTTGTTAATCATTTAAATGTAAAAGAAATAATTTTGTTAAAATATATAAACGTACTACCTGCTTAAGTGTTCTACATGGAATCTTCTTCTTCGTTTTAACGTGCTTTTTTCCCATTTTTATATGGGGTAAGCACGATGCCTTCTTTTGAAGGACTTTGATTTGGCGGTGGGGTAGGCCGTAGCCTCGATCGGCTGCCCTGCCTGACATCGCTTAGACCCCAGTAACGAACGTGTACATGTATTGTACCATATCCGCAGCTGCCATTCTCCCAGCAGCGAGGAGAACTGGGCGGTTAGGTCGACAGTTCGAGACGTGTGAGGTGTCTGTTATGTTTTTAGATGTTGGAATGGCTTTGTTTATGTGTGTGTTAGTCTGTAACACCCATTTGCTTTCAGCAAACCTATCCGTTGATTACATACGTAATCCCGGGGTGTCTACAAGGGTAACAAAGTGTCAGCCTTCTCTGACCAGTCGGCTGCGGGGATTGAACCCTCGCCACAGACCTCCATGAAGTCTGAGGTTGCTGCTCTACCAACTGAGCCATCGAGGCTCCAACTGTTCTAGGTAGAGTACTGTCGACCAAAGGATTTAAGTGAAGGTGTTTCTGTGCAGTTGCGTTTCGGTCAGGGAGTTAAGGAGTCTTAAATACAGTTGTGACTTTGAGCCTTAATGAAAGCTGGGAAGTGAGGTCACTCAGGGTGGGAAAACGTGCTGATAACCAGTGATCCCATATAACATTATGGGTATGTGAGATTACATATGTCTCTTTTGATGGAAGAACTGTTATCAAATGCAAATGTGAATGTCAATTGATGGCGTGTGGAACCCCTCATTCTTACATGTGCCCAAGGTGTTGATCAGCTGTGCTTCTCTCACTGGAGAGAGAGAGAGAGAGAGAGAGAGAGAGAGAGAGAGAGAGAGAGAGAGAGAGAGGAGTGTCCAAGCAAAAGATTTTAAGAGGAGTATGGTGGAATATTCGTACGGATTTTCTACCAACTCTCCTTTATAGGAATTGAAAGTTGAAAGTATAGAGGTTGAAAATAAAAAAGAAAAGGTTGAAGCTGTCCAGATTTGTTTGCTCAGTATATATTGAGTAGGAAGTGCTGAAAATTGTAGAATTGTGTAGATACTTAGACCTGGTAAAGAAGGAATAGTATCGTGAGCAGGTTGGTCTTACAGACCGAATATACGACAAGTATGTGAAGGATAATATTCAATCATAAGTGCTGAGCTGAAGGAGGAAAGAAAGAGGGATAAAGTGCTTGACAGAAGGGATGGTGAATGAGACATCGCCTTGAGTGAGTGTGCGAGGGTTGGAAATGGAGGGGGACGGGCTGTTGAGACACTGCTATTGAATTTTGGGGGGGTGGGGTATTTAATTCTGTTTATGATATAAAGGTTCATCTCTCTCTCTCTCTCTCTCTCTCTCTCTCTCTCATGATTGACTTTCTTATTCTCTTTTCTTTATAAATATTATTATCAGTATCATAATACACAGAAGCATTTGCTCGAAATCACCGTATTTATTCCCTACCACGCATAATCATTGTAGCTCTCGGTTGCCAACTCTTGTGGTATGCGGTTGGTTTGGGGACTGGACTTAATGACATAGGATTTAGGAGTTATGGCTTGTCGACTTTGATTTATAGCAACACTCCACTGGGATTTCCAGCTGTCTTTATATTCCCGAACAGAATTGAGCTTCAGATTTAGAGGGGCTTATTCCGTGATGCTTTAAATATACATCTGTAAGAGCAACGAATGTTGAAGATTCGGATTTACGGACTTAGGGATTGCAACTGTTGCAAAAATAATTGTATGGTTCGTATTAAAGAAACTCTTCGCTTGCATAAACCCATCCTTGACATGATTGGGAATTATGTGCCCATGTCATGATAGATTTCACTAGCTAACGAAAAAGCTTACCGTGTATGGTATCTAGGTCTAGGGTGTTTGGTAGAGCCCATAGGTCCACCTGCTCAGTCTCAGGTGCTATTTCCCTAAAAATTCATTTATTTTTCGACGCTCTGAACGTATCATGGAATACTATTCGTAATATTAATTGAAATTATGTGTATGTATCAAGGTAAACGAAAAAGGAAGTAATTGATTAATATTATTCATAATATTATGACCGTTGAGGTTTTCCATCATAATTTTAAGTTTAAAAATAAATAAATTTAATTTTTATGGTGCAACCCCATAGAAGTAATTCATAAGAAACCAATATTATGGTACAGAAGGTGAACATTGTGATGTAACATATATTACCAAAGCAGTTATTTGTAATTAAGTTTAATTGATATTAACGACCTGTGGGAACATGACTTGGAATCATTTATCTTCAGTTTATTTGATTGAGCAAAGAAAAATTAATAAAAATCTTGAAGAGTATCGATTAGAGCAGCCATCTTGTTTTATTTCTTAGTAGGGTATCAAGTACTAACTACTGAGCGCGGCACAGACAGATGTGAATAATTCTCCAACTTAAAATAAAGGAGAATCGACCTATTTTCGAGATGTAAAAGTTACTCATGGGCGGCAGAGGCAAGAGTCAGACCATCGCACTGGCACAGTGCCCTGGAGACCGTACAGATACGGTTATGATTATTGTTCAAGTTACTCCCTTCTGAAGCTAGGACCAGGGAGAACCAGGCTGTGGTTGCCGATTACTCAGCTCAAAGGGACAGCATAAGCCTACGGTCGGAATTAGTTGACGTAAAACTAGTAAAACGGAAAAATCCCCAAAAGCGTATGGACCTGATTTTTAATCCATAATCTTATTCAAGGGCTATTTTACTCCTTATTTAATCTTAAGTTTGTCGCTCATTAGCATTTGAAGATCTTTTGACTAGTTTCATATAGAGCCAATAAAATTGCATAGCGGAAATATTGATATTAGATGTTAGGCGTAAATATGCTTTGGGTTGTGTAGTGTGGGGATTGGGCTGTGGTCCGGGGAGCATTTTCCCTACCTTTCCCTGAAACGAGCTGGACGCTATATCTTAAAAACTAACCGTAGAATTTTCTTGAAAATAATCTCATCATGTTTCCCACACCCAAAATACAATTTTATTATTATCTAATCCTAACTAACCTAACCTAACCACGGGGCATGGGAAAAATAACTGGGGCTGGCGCAATACTAGCATACATCTCGGGAACTTGCGTCCGGGGAGTGACGGAGATAAATCCTAGTAAGGATAAATTTCATTCGAACTCTGGAAAATGAGTGCTTTGTGTCAATATGGACTTTTCGACTGCCACACTCTTCAAGCAGTAATGCGGGATTAGTCTTTCTCTTTGTGGGTTCTCCAAACATATTCTCTGTTTCGTCCTTGTTTAACCAGTGTGATGGTTTCTGATTTCAGTTATCTTTCCAGCTCTTCACATCTAATTAACCTTTACTTTTTATTTGTTCTTTGCGTTAAGGCGAATATAATTTTTACAGCTACTTGCATTCCTCTTAAAAAGAGAAATAATTCTGTTTCTATTCGTGACGTTCTCTTTGCTACCAATGAATGTTTATTTTCCATTATTACTCTCCTCCATTCTTACTTGATATCATCATGAATTCCTTTCTTTCCGTTTGAATTTGTGAGTAACTGTTTTAACAACTGAATTTTGCTTTATTGCTGAAAATGTGTTAACTTCTTGCAACGATCGCGCCTACCACACAGTGCAGTTATGTTCACATTTCTTTGAAGTTCGGTAATTAATTTCTGCGCAATGCACTTACTTCACCTCTTTGACTGTCTTTACTAAACTTTTCTTCAGAGTCATTATTTAGTTTTTATTTTCCAATCCTGGCAGTTTCTTCAAGTAATGATTAAAGTTTACGTCCGGCAAATATTGATTGAGAAAGTTGGACGATGCCTCCATCTCTCGCTGTGCAAATTAAGCTCATAATTAAAAATAGACTTAATTATTTTCCTTAGTAAGATACCTGAAGTGTCACAAGAAAAGCGAGAAAGAGTTAAAAACAAAGAATACTGGGTGTGCTTTTCCTTGGAGTCGTTTTAATAATTTTCAAAAGAATATGATGTGTGCAAAGAAGAAACTAAAGTTTCTTTCATCTGCTTGGAAACCATTCATTTGAAGCACTCATTTAACACAGGCTCTCGTGTACTTGTTGTTTAAGTTTTCAAGTAATATGCCACACGCCAAATCATTCCTTAGCTATGACTAAAACAAGTACTTACTGAAATCTAAGAAGAATATCTATCAAGAAACATAAAGTCGATTGGATGTTACAGTATACCATTTTTTTGGAGGCTTAACATACTGTAATGTAAAGAGTTTTTACGAAGGGAAGTATTATGGATGAGACTGCTAGCCTCTTGTCCTTCTGTACCAAAGTTGCGACCTAATCATTGGCAAAAAGGAGTTTTTTTTCACAGTAACAGTAAGGAATGTTGAGAGCAATTGTATTTTTCAAGCTGTTTGTAAAAGACTCCAAATGGTATTTTGTATTTAGCGTACGAACACGTATCTCATACGTCTTCGAATCATGCTACGCTCTCTCTCTCTCTCTCTCTCTCTCTCTCTCTCTCTCTCTCTCTCTCTCTCTCTCTCTCTCTGCGCTTCCTTTAATAAGTAAAACCTAATTGAAATCCCTTTAGTACTGCTTTTGAACGCACGCATGATATTCTCTCATAATGCTCTCTAATTGGTTCAATCTCGTCTAATGCGCCATGTTTTTCTTTGATGACGAAAGCCTGGTAATCATTTTAAATTCTCTGAAGTGTAATAGATGCACCTAATTATTATACTCGTATGAAAGCTTTGAATATATATATATATATATTATATATATGTGTGTGTGTGTGTTTGTGTATATATATATATATATATATATATATATATATATATATATATATATATATATATATATATATATATATATATATATATATATATATATATATATATATATATATATATATATATATAATATATATATATATATATATATATATATATATGTAACCAATTGAGTCACTGGTGGGACGGGAAGTTGGGTAAAATTCGCTGGTATTTTACGCGGCAGCCTGCCCAGGAAAAATCTCCAGGTTCTCAAGTCCTTGGGCCCCAGTTCTTTCATGAGCATGTGGGTCAGTTGGCAGCGCCCTGGCCTTTCGTTTGAGAGACCGGGGTTCGATCCCATTGTGAGTCAGAAATGTAGGCTTTATATAAATTTGTATATGTTTATATATATATATATATATATATATATATATATATATATATATATATATATATATATATATATATATATATACATACACGAAACACACTATATATATATATATATATATATATATATATATATATATATATATATATATATATATATATATATATATATATATATATATATATATATATATATATATATATATATAGAGGGTGTGTTTTTTACGACGTGTGTGACCGTGTTTGCTTGTACGAAAGTTTGGCGAAAATTTATAATTCCCATAACCATATCTGAAACATTGATAAATCAAAGAACCATATTCCATGTTTAATCAAGTCTCAACTCCCAACTTATCACAATATAGTGAAGGCTAAACTACTGAGGTAGAGCTTGATAATGCCACTAATCATTAAAAGGACGGTGACATTTTTCCGTAGAAATCAGGTCAGATTGTTAATCAATAACATCATCATTGTTAAAAGTATAACTTTGATTGTTTTTAAATTTAGGCTGTCAATTAAGCGCTTGGACACTGTTTGGTCATTCATTGCTTGTGAGTGAGTTGGAGAGGTTGGGCAGCAAAATGGAGAGATCCAGAAAATAAAGGAGATGAAGTACTAGGATCTAAAGGTGGAACTCAGAAATCCCAGTTACACTGTCAAGTAATAGTTAGAGAGGTTGGGCAGCAAGACTGGAGAAAGGAAGCAACAATTGAGGTAGAGTAAAAGGCCAAAAAGATGACTTCCTAATTCGTGGTATAGCCAAGTGGTAACGCCAGTGACTTTCTTCGATGGTGGTTACCTAATAGTATGCAGATTTTTTTTTCTCAAGAGTGTAATTGGCACAAAATTGGTCCACCTGCTGAGTCATCAGTATCCATTGCCTTGCTTTCCCAGGCTCACGTGGGCGGAAAGGGGATTTGGGCGCTGGTAATATGCATAATGTATGTTCGGTTTCCAGTTGCATTGTTCAGTAACCTGTCTTTCCCTTGCCTCAGCTGTTCATTGGCGCCCCATAATAAACTGGGAATATAACAAAGATGAACATGTCTTATTGCTGTTGAAAAATGTCATGTTGAGCTGAACGTACGTTCAGCTTTCATCTAGCAATTAGAAGATACAAAGCAAAGATTTGCATTCCTCAATGGAACCTAAGGGTGGAAACCTCCAAATGTATCAAGAAATCATTCTACACCATCCGATGCCATCTTAAAAGAGGTAGGAAAGACCTTTTAGAAAAAAAAAAGGGGGGGGGTGTTTAACATCGCTCAAACTTTCTGCACTTCTCCTAATTACTCACACCTGTTCTTTTAGCCTTCAGGCAGAGAACAAGTTTCTCCTCTGAAACTTCCTCTGAAAGGAACAAGACTCGAGTGGGAGGAAAAAGTTCGTTATAAAACTGTTTCCAATTACTTAGGGGTTAGAGTGGGCGGTAATTGTTTTAACGAGTAACATAGAACAAAAGACTTGGTTGTATTATGATTATATTTTTAGAAGTGGTGTTGTATATTTTCAGTAGTGCTATATCCCCTTATGCACATGAGAGGTGAATAAATCTCTTCATAAAAGCATATTTTTATTTAAACGCAATATTGTCCAGTGGTTATATAATTTATCTTACCAGTGCTGGGTGTCGTGCTTACCTTTGGAAAAATGTGATTTATAGGTATGTAATAGCCCTTGGCCTCGGTAGGAAAATGTTCATCGTCCACTTAGAGGGTATTTGTTTCTGTGCATAAGTGTCTCTCCAAGCTGCATTTTCTTTTATGAATGTAAAATCTTTAATTTTTTATATCTCTTCAACTTACAGCCTACAGAGATTCTACTGCGTTACCCAGTCACAGTTTGAGCAACCCATGTTTCTTACTATTAAAGTGCACATTATTGGTCCGTTATCCTTAGCAGTTAATAAAGTTCTTGGTTGCTAAATGACTGTGATGGTTCACTTTTAGGGTTGATTAGGGTTCGGGGCTAGCTACCACATCTCCTCCCACCTCTCAAAAGAAAAAAAGAAAAAAAAACTAAACGTATAAGATGAAACTTGTCAGTCGCAGACAGTTAGGTTCTAGCTAATCCCCGAGGATTAGGAATGATAACCGTGTCTTTGAAATGCAAATGTAGATTCGTATGATCTACCTTATCAGTTTCCAAGGACTTTGAAAAAAAGGAATCTCATTCCATATTCAAGCAGCTTTAAGCATTGGGCCTTGAAATTAAGATTATCTCAAATCTGTGTAATGCATCCTATTTCATAATGTGGCTGGTAATACCTGTATGAGTAAAATGGTAGCATTTGATGTGCATTTGTTCCGTACCATGGGAGTTCTTCGTTGGGGAGTCGGTAGAGTTGTGGGCTAATACTTGCTAGGCCCGAGTTCGAGTCTCCGGCCGGGTAATGAAGAATTAGAGGAATTTATTTCTGGTGATAGAAATTCATTTCTCGCTATAATGTGGTTCGGATTCCACAATGAGCTGTAGGTCCCGTTGCTAAGTAACCAATTGGTTCTTAGCCACGCTAAATTAAGTCTAACCCTTCGGGCCAGCCCTAGGAGAGCTGTTAATCAGCTCAGTGGTCTGGTAAAACTAAGGTATACTTTTTTTTCCGTACCGTGGGCGTTCCTGTTTTTTCTGAGGAAGGCTTTTTCCCGGGAAACCCACATAAACATTAGTTTACCCGTGCAAGGAAGCGCATATACACCCTCTTTGATCATTTCGTTGTTACTGACAGTCTTAGTGGCTGCTGAACCGATTGCATTTGGGTAACTAAAGGCTGTAGAATTGTCTGCCCCTAATTTTCATTCGGTTCCCTAATGCCAACCAGGCGTGGGATGTAGATTTTATTACCTAGTGCTGCTTTTGACCTTTTAGTGCAGTTACAAAAATAATTTTGATTACTTTTATAAACAGATTTTTATATCCTGTAGTTGGGGTGTTGTACGTGGATCATTTTCAGTTGCGTATTAACTTTGGAACTAAATCCTAATGCTGCATGAGATTTGCATGGAAACTAAAGTTTATGTAAGCTGGTAAAACATACGTCTCTACTTGGATTAGGAAATGCCAATGTTAAGGACACACCTCATCTGTGTTCAGTGGCATGACAGGTCTTGTATCATTCTGCTTTTCTTAGCTTGTAATAATAATAATAATAATAATAATAATAATAATAATAATAATAATAATAATAATAATAATAATAATAGGATGAGAAGAGAGGTGGCTTATAGGACAGTTAATGCAAAGAATGTAACATGATATCTGAAATATGTTTTCATTATCAGAGAATGTAATGAAGCAATGGTTGGAATATAATGAAAATAGTTCTTATTCAGCAGTGCAAGAACAGTGCTTTAGGGGATTATCCATGCTACAGGCGACTTGTTTATAAAAATCCCAACTAAACAAAGAGATAGTCAGCGTATGATGCCAAATCTTCGAACAAATGTGCTAAAGCATCTATTGCAGGTTTCTAGTTAGTTAAAAAAAATCCTTACTGCAGGATGGAAAGAAAGTACGGAAAAGGAGAACGAACACTCTCTAGTCGTTTAGAAATTCAAAATTTATAATATATTGCAGTGGAGATAGTTCGTGGGCTTTAATTACTTATTATTATCGTTAATAAATATTTTGGGAGAGGGCCACCTAGGCCGTAATAAAATGGAAGTTGTGTATTGATTGTTTTGAAACTTCACAAAAATAATGTACAATTTTTTGTCACAGGCTGTTTCCCCAACATTCTTATAAAAATCAGCGGGAACATTTTTGATAAGTCTTTTATTTCAGTGTCGCATTTACTGTATCGCTAAGTAAAACATGCGCTTTATTAAAATTGAATTCTTTGTCCATGATAACGTTTTTACGAGTTTTGTCTGACTGTAATTATGGAGTTTAATTTCCGTAGGAACTTGATGACATTTAAAACGTATGGCGGACAGGGTATTTCTTATTCAGATCCGCTACTGCATTTAACGAGATGTATCGTAATCAGGTCTGCTGTGTTGAATAACTCCCGCCTGAAAGAACCAGTCAAACATTACTATGTAGTCCAGTTGTCTTTAGGGTTATCGCAATAAAATAATTCTTTATTGCTTCAAAGAACACACAGTGAACCTTAAAATTTCCTGATAAAACTTTAGAGCACTCGGTTACTCTGGACCGCAAATATATAGAAATTTTATGCATTAGGAAAATTAAAAGCATAGGAAGTTGCTGTCACGCTGTCTAGAAAAACGGTAACAGAGCAAACTCAATAAAACTATATAAAAACGAATGCTACCTACAGTACTTGATTGAAATGACATAACTAGTTAAAAAGAGATGAAAGGAGAGCCGAGAAGGAAGATGAGACGTTTGTTTTCCTTCCTGCAGGAGCAAAGTGGTCTTCTGAGGATGAAATACGAAAGGGTTTGTCATCAAGAGGATGTGGAAGAAGACCGCGAATCCTCGAGAACTTTTCATTGGGACGTCAATATCTTCAGTCCAATGGAAATGAAATATTTTAGAAAGACGAGAGAAGAAAGTAATCAACTCGGTGCGATGGGAGTTAGTTGTTATTACAAGGGCAATAAAGTGGTCGGGTTACAACCTTTTAAAATATATTAAGTGTTGTTTGTACTCAGTATTATTTAATTTGCTTCATGCTATTAGAATTAAAGTATTTCTTAAATGGCAAACAGACAGCAGTCTTTATCGTCAACCCACCACCTAGAAAAACCATAGGAAGAATAGCAGCTGGTACAACAGCGAAAATGAAACAACTTCTACAGCGGCAGCAAACGAACATTTCTGGAAACTGCGTGACTATATTGAAAACAAACTGCCCATTCTCTCGAGTAACTCATCATCGGTGTTAGAGAATCATTATTAAATTCTTGGAACCAACAGGTTACCACCCCTGACCCCTGATCCAAAAAATATAGATTTATTTGTACAGAAGCAATGTAATTTTTTAAACAAATAGTAAAGCACATGGCGAAGCTGAAACATAAACTAGATTCAGCTGATTTAGCTGTTATTTTTAATGAAACTTCTACGAAAAATGGTCTCCTTCCTAAATTGTAGGAACATGTCTAGGCGATCAATTCTGACTTGGCAACTTGCCAAAGAAGCTAGTGAATTCACAGAATAGTGAAAATAATTCCGAGAAAATCACAGAGATCAAAGTGAACAACGGTTATTTGAATTTAAGCATAAACAGTTACCCAGTTAGTGACAGTCACAAAATTTTCTTCAAAATAAGTGGTATAACAATGAACAATGAAAACTAAGGATACCCAATTAATATTGAGCAATGTTTGGAACATATGACGGATGGACTATTGAAAACGTCTGTGGTGAAAAGCGAAAAAACTAATTGTCCTGAGCTGAGGTTTACTGAAAGTTATCCATTTGAAACAGGAATGTTTAAACGGTGTGGAATAAAGATTGAGCTTCATTCCACTACCTTTCTACACAAACAACCAATAAGCAACTTTAGATAGAAACAGCAACGCTTCAATTGATGCCCTTCAACCTCTACTCCTTGCCACAACAGCGGTGAGCGCTGGTGTACCATCATCAGTCATCAATACATGAGACTGGAAAGAGCCTAAGAGAGAATGAAAATATCACTGCACCAAGGGCTAAGAAAACCGGGATACGACATCACTGATAAAAATCTCTTTTATATTGCACATGAGCTTCAAACATTGAAGAGATGAGGGCACCTCTAATTTCGTCCCCTCTGACCATGGCGCCACAATTAAGCTCATCAATTATTATAAACTGGAAGAAGCGTTGAGTCTTCTGACTGAAACTAGCACCACCCTAGTTTTTCACAGTCCCTGGAGGACGTCATTTCCGATGTCACATCCATGGATGTCCCAGTGCTGACGTCAGTAAGATTACGAAGCACCTTTCTTTTGAAGTGAATTTCGCACCACAAAGGTATCATTTAGAAACAATACAGTGATACTTAACACATGTGCATCCAGGAGGCATTGTATAAATTATAGTTTTGAATTTCATTAAATGTTGTTACTCATGCCCACTTCCGCCGGGGAGCAGTTAACAACTACACCTTTTAGCACTGACAACTTGGGTAAAATGCCAAGACGCTGGTCCCTCAAGAGCTGTGCCTCAGAGGAATAACTGCATTCGGCCTCATCTCCAACGGTCATCAAGATAACAGTGACTCGACCATCGCATCAACCAGGTGATTTGGGATGGGGAGGCTGAAGCGAATCAACTGGGAGAATCAAACTGAGGTCACTTTGACGATTTCACCACTAGGCAATGGAAAATAAATACCTCCTTAGTCTGCCAGCAATCCATTATAATCCATACATCCGTTATGCTCACACCTTTCTACGTAACTGTAAAATATTAACTCCCAGTGTAAATCTCCCTCTGCAGATTTTTTTTACATGCTTTGGTGTTAGTAAAAAAAATATATATATCCATCTGCGTCCATATCCTCTGGGAATGTCGTGATGAGATTATTATAGGCCGGCTTTTGATTGATTCATATCCCAGAGAAAAATAAATAAAAAAAAGTGAATATGATAGATATACAGAACGTCAGCTCTGTTGATGCTGCTATTATTTGTAATTAAACGATGTTTTAATTATTATTTGTAATCAAACGATGTTGTTAGTATTAACAATGAATCAAATTCCAAAGCAGATATGGTTGGTCTTATAACTCTTTACAATGTGACATTCTTTAATTTATAATGTGGCATTCTGTGGGTAATAAACGCCATGTACAGACCTGCTGTCGTTCACCCCAGGGGAAACAGTCTCTCTTGTTATAAACTGTAAAATGAAAGGACTTTGGTCAGGGCTTCGGGATTGTATGTAAAGCCACAAGAGTCGGGACTTGGGGCCTTTACCGTCTTTTTTATCAGCCATTTTACCGCCTGGGGAAAAACTAATTTGTTTGTAAATGATAACAGAAAATTTTACTAAGATTAAGTTGAAGACGTTGGACAGCTAGGCGGAAAGAAATCAGAGGCAGTTAGATAAATAGGAAAAGGCAATAATAAACAGTACATTCGGGGACGATAGAATGCTGCAGATAACCAGAGTTTCTCACCAGGTCTCGTATACCTTCACCATCTTCCACGCTAAAGGCCGCCGGAAGACAAGGTCAGCTTATTCTATGTTTAGTCTGTTTCATGAATATTTTCGTTCCTTTGTATGTTTTCTACTGACGTCATCCTTTTTTTGGAATATCTGCTCTCGCCAAGGACTCGTTCCTTTTTGTGGCAGATGTGGATCGTGTCAGACATAGGTTGTAAAAAAAGTGCTGGCGGCACGTGGAGAGAGAGAGAGAGAGAGAGAGAGAGAGAGAGAGAGAGAGAGAGAGAGAGAGAGAGAGCACCGACTTAGACATGCATCCTTATTTCATAATTTCTCTTGGCACGAACAACCTCTCCATAAAATAAATAGATAAATAGATAAATAATAAATAAATAAATAAATAAATAAACAAACAAACTTAGTGTAATAGACTAAGGCAATCAAAGAATCAGAATCGTTGTTAAAAACATGAATCCAAACAGACATTAATCAAAAGTGAAGCTGATGACGAAAAGTCAGCTTACCTGAGATGAAAGTAAATCAAATGAACATTAATTGGTGAGTCAACATTAGCAGAATGTGGGAAAGGGGAATAGCTCTTTCCAGCAAGGTACCTCTGAACATGGACACAGAAGTTTCAAGTGGAGAGAGAGAGAGAGAGAGTGTGTATCAGGTTATGAAATAATTATATTCCAAGTTACGCTTATGTATGGTTTCAGAAATTTATGAATAGCTGCAATCCCTTCAAGTTATGTCACTTTAATATATGAAAATATGAAAATAAGCATAAGTCACAAAATAATCACAAGCACGTTATTAAGATGATTTAAATCACCTGATACATTTTCCCAAGAAAATTTTAAAGGGTATTCCCTATCTTTAAACGAAGGCAATTGATTATTTTGTGGTACTTGGGAAAATTATCAAAATATGCTTCCCGGACTTCTGAGAACAACGATGAAAGACATGAAGTCTCATTAACAAGAGACATAACGCTTCGTCAGACTTTTGGCGATCTAAAACCATTTAGCAGAATGCTGACTCAGCCATAAATTCTTTTGTAAATGGATTTTCTTGTCATTCCCTCTCTAACTCACTTACCAGCACCCTTTCTCTCTCTCTCTCTCTCTCTCTCTCTCTCTCTCTCATGGTAGTCTTCTTTGTTTCATAAACACCACTGTTATGTGTTGCTATTGCAGTATCTTTTTATTTGCATGGCATTTGAGGTCTTCGTCAATGTGTACAGAATAAAGTTTGAGAAAAAAGTTCGAAAAGGATAGTTTTTAGATCCTTATCCCACCATGGCTTTATGAAATATGTGTTGATAAATTTCTTCAGAAATATAATGACCTCTGAAAGACGAATTAATTTTAGTACAAGACAGTTCTTCGCTGGACTGGTCGATAACGTTCTCGGCTAGCACTCTGCAGGGCCGGCGTTCGAATCTCCGGCCGGCCAGTGAAGAATTAGAGGAATTTATTTCTGGTGATAGAAATTCATTTTTCGCTATAATGTGGTTCGGATCCACAATAAGCTGTAGGTCCCGTTGTTAGGTAACCAGTTGGTTCTTAGCCACGTAAAATAAGTCTAATCCTTCGGGCCAGCCCTAGGAGAGCTGCTAATCAGCTCAGTGGTCTGGTTAAACTAAGGTATACTGAACTTGATTTTTACAACATTACATTACATTATATACCAGCTAATTCTAATCTTCGAAAGTTCAATGGTAAGACACCAAGCTGGAATCTATTCCTTCCAGCCAGCCTATTACCAACTGCCGTTCTAAACTGAAGACATCGATATGCATATATATACGTAACCCGCTTTCCATTATTCCTCAGCGCTTGGGATTATTCACACAAGCAGACTGCTGATCCATGCCTGAATTTCAGGACAGGAGATAATCCTGGAAGCGAGGCCTTTGTCAAAGGACCCATCTTATTCCTTGCCGATAGAATTTCCAATAAGTGCCCCTCTCAACATGGAGGCCACATTGGATGTCAAAGGAACGCTCCTCAGTATTTGATGTGGCCTCAATAAGCTTATCTGAACGGTTATTTTTTTTTTATTCAGTGGCATAAGTGGTTAATGATATTACCGTTGTTTAAACCTAACATACTAAATTTAAATTTAAATGTTTTTGTATGAATTTAAGGAATGTTATTCCATTTCACTGAACGAGGCTTAGTAATATTGAGTAGATGACTGATATATCATGTTTTCAATTATTTTTGTAAGTAAACAGTTGTTCACTAATACCAATACTGTACGATGTTTAGTATTATATTCAGCATATCACCAAATTATCATGCGTTCAGTGATTTATATTAGATAACAGCCGTTCACTGATACCAAGTCACTTTGATACCCGGACTTAGATAGTAATCAATATAAACTGATTTGTTTTCACGCGTTTAAAGTGGAGGCCTTACGCTTGCGGATTTCATAAACAAAACATGGGTACTGAGATTCAAATTAAGGGAAATAACTGAGAGAAAGTAAATCAGAAATGCCTTAGCCTGGAGAAAGCGACTGCATCATCTGTCGAGGCGAGGAAAGCGTTTGATTTGCTAAATCAAACTTAAGAAACGAATATGAGTATCTTAAGGTGTACCTAGGGATGAAGACTGCTGGGGTACAGAAATTAAATGTGAGAGTGACTCCTAAATATCGTTCACATGGCAGATTAAAATAATGCCTGCAAATGAGAGAGAGAGAGAGAGAGAGAGAGAGAGAGAGAGAGAGAGAGAGAGAGAGAGCAGACTTAGACCTGCATCCATATTTCATCATTTCTCTTGGCACGAATAACCTCTCCATAGAATAAATGAATAATTAAGTAAATGGATAAAATGGGTAAACAAGCATAGATTAATGGACAAAGGTAATCAAAGGGTCAGAAGCACTGGTAAAAGCATGAAAACTAAACACACACATTAATTAAACGTGAAACTGATAATGAAGCCAGCTAAAACCCTTGGTGATTCATTTAATTTATCAGTTGCTTCTGTTTTAACTCGATGTTGTCACCAAGCAAGCCAAGTAATACATAAAAAAGATAAGTAAACAATACATTATATATATTGATGCAAAGTAGAGAAACTCATCACCGGTCCATAACAGAGGAGAGAAAATTGACTTTAAAGGGAGTCTCTCTCTCTCTCTCTCTCTCTCTCTCTCTCTCTCTCTCTCTCTCTCTCTCTCTCTCTCTCTCTCTCAACTTCTTCCACCTTCTCCACCCCCTCCAACCCCTCTTAACCACCTTGCCCATGGCAGCTCATGGTTGATGAAAACAACACGTCCCATGATTCAAGTGTTATGAGGGACAATACCGCAGTAAGATATGATTCATGTGGGCAGGCTCTCACCTATAATTCATGATAATGAATAAACGCTCAGAGATCAAAGTGTGCTGCTTCGTTGCTGATGCTAAAAGGCCGACGAAAATACCGGAAGCGGACGTGACCTCTGAAGGTGATTGATTTGAAGGCGGTGATTGTGGTGGTGATGTAATGCCGAACATGAAACATGAAATTGGTGAAAGGATGGTGATGACATTGTTTACGGCATAATACACATAACTGTAATGACCAATTCGAAATTATATACGTAACGTCATTGTTTATTTTTTAATGTGGCACTAGTAACAGCGTGGTGTAAATTAATAATGAAAATAATATAACATGCGAAATAATATAAACGGTTTCAGTGATCCTCGAAAACAAAGCGTCAGAAATGAGGTATTATCTGGAAAGAAAAATTTAAATTGACAAAATCAAAGGTTTTGCTTTGGGAGAATTTAAAACTAAGAGTGTTTTGATGCCGTAACTATTTAAGGGAAAGTGTGCAATTGTATGTTAACTCAAACCCTGAGAAATTTTTTAAATGGTGGATTGTATAACGTGCATACTTCATTTTTATACTTTGAAAAACAATAAAACAAAACACACACACACACACACACACACACACACACACAAACAAAGTACTAATGTCGTTTAATATCCTATTTGCTCTACCTCGGAAGTGACAGTGAAGGCGAATTGTAATTAAGTGTCCACTTCCGATTTCAGTAACGACTATTTTTATCACTGAGCGGTCAAGAGAGGTAAAGTTGATAACGACTTTACCAGACACACGACCGTTGAGTGCAAATTTTTGTACTTATAATCGATATCAATCCACCTCCAGCATAACAACTGATTAGTACGTTTGAAACACGTAACTGTGTATGAATTTTGAACACATCACGGTGACATTTTTTATATTCACAGATATTAATCTACAAATGTCGTATAATATCTAATTAGCTATACTTTAGAAGTAACACCTATGGGGAATAATAATTAAGTGATTCGTTACATGGAAGATTGTGCTCTTGAAAGTGGCAATCTTTGACTGCAGTGTCGAATATTTTTTACCGTTGGTTTGGTCTGTCAAGAGAGGAATAAGTTGATACCAAATCTGCCGTGCATAATGCCCATTGAATTCAGGTTTTTGTATTTAGAACTGACATAAACCCACTCCCACCACGGTATCACTATTACGTCATAAAAATGTATAAATAGCTAGATGTTTCAAATATACGAATTGGCTGTTATGGTGGCTCTTTGTTGATGTCAATTCTGAGTACATAAACCTGCATTCAACAGGCGTATATATGGCAGAGTCGGTAAAAACTTTTACCTGTCTTGACAAACCAGTGGTAAAAATACTCATCACTGAAGTCGGAGATTGTAATTGTAGGGAGTTCGAATCTCCCAGATTACAAATCGCTTATCAGTTCGGTCTTATTTCTGATGTAGAGCGAATTAAATGTTAAACTACATGTGTATCTTGATGTTTGTGAATATAAAAGATGTCGTTGTTATGTGATAAAAATACACACACATATATAAACAAGTAAAGATATATATATATATATATATATATATTTATCTTTATTTATTTTTTTATTTAAGGAGGCTGGTCGGGAGTAACAGAGATTGCCAGTCCTGTACAAATAAACCACCACAAGATTAAAACGGTTAAGATGGATAAGCCTCCCTCAGAACAAAGGTTGAGAGTGCTATTCAGTTATGTTTTTCAAAGCATGTGTAACAATACACCTCAGTTATTTCTTAATGAAAAAGTAACAAGTTAATGATTTTTTTTTTCATTTGGATCAGACAAGCTAACCTTAATCTATCTGCACATTATACAGATCCCCTCTCAGATAAGTGGGTTAAGCTCGTACATTCCTGAGCTGCCATATATATTTTTATCGAAACTTGTTTTTTTAATTAGTATCAATTACATTATCTTCCAACATATTTGAATATATGAACATTTCCGCTCCAGCTTAGTTAATGAAGAATGTAACTATTTTACTGTAAGGAAAAAAATCCAGTGTGCCGATGAGTAACAAAACTTAAGGAGAGAGAGAGAGAGAGAGAGAGAGAGAGAGAGAGAGAGAGAGAGAGAGAGAGAGAGAGAGAGTTCTTTAAAAATCCAGGTTTTGGCTGTAAGAAGATGGAGAGCTATTGCAATCTCTCTCTCTCTCTCTCTCTCTCTCTCTCTCTCTCTCTCTCTCTCTCTCTCTCTCTCTCTCTCACTCTATCATATCCGAACGCAAACAACTTTTAGATTAAGATGCATCATGTTCGGAAGTTCGAGCGACAAAGAGACCCATTTCATCCCTCAGAACTTTGGGATAAAAATCCATCTTCCAGGAATCTCTCAGCTGTAGGTTGTTGCTCGGGCCATCATTTTATAATTTCCGTCTGGAGAGAATCCTGGAGCACACGCTGGAATGAGAGGTAATGGGCTGGCCCTCCTTCCAGGTCTCTTGAAGTTGTCTGATTTTTTCATTTACTCTCTCTCTCTCTCTCTCTCTCTCTCTCTCTCTCTCTCTCTCTCTCTCTCTCTCTCTCTCCCTTCTTATCAGATACCTTGTATCTTGGTTGGGAGGGCATTGCTGGTGTATAATGCGTTATTATTTTTCTTCATTACGGTTGACCCCATGGTTTATTATTTTTTCTTCGCAGTGGTTATTTCTCTCTCTCTCTCTCTCTCTCTCTCTCTCTCTCTCTCTCTCTCTCTCTCTCTCTCTCTCTCTCTGTACACACTCATGACTTTCCTAATCACAAATATTAAGTCTGAAAGGCCCTTTAATCGTGACAAAGGGGTGTTTGTAGCTTAATATTTGTGGCAAAAAGAGTCAAGAGTGTTAAAGTGAGAAGACAATCATAATTAGCCAAGTCTTGCATACTTAGCCAGAGATATCACTGTAGAGATGGGTTGATATCGACTCTAAGTACATAACTTGTATTCGATAGAAATACAGTACATAGAGCTGCGTCGAAATCAGTTGAAACCTATCTTGAGAGTTGAGTGGATACGTCGACTTTCTACCTTGGTGAGTTATTCTTATTGTACAGCTGATGCAATATTAAATGGAAAAGGCAGAAAAGCTGTTGGTATTGGAAAACGGGAGGAGAAGATATTCGGTAACAGAACAGTTAGATGGACGGTCTTATAGGATGATGATTAGTAATGCTCCGCTTGAATTAATATACGTACAGGTATTTTGATGTTTTCACGTAGACTTTTCATAAGGTTAGTCAAATTAACATTTACTGCCAGTTCAAGTTATCCTTAACTTGAACTGATAATCTTGGGGTATACAGCGATTCTTAGCTATTCCGGTTAAAGGTAGAAATCTAAAGACTTCAACAGAAACGGAAACTGCTAGAACTGTGGTGTAAAGAGAAACAGAGCGAAATGGCGTTTCTTGGTTTAATTCTCTCTCTCTCTCTCTCTCTCTCTCTCTCTCTCTCTCTCTCTCTCTCTTAATCACTAACCTTGTATCTAGTACATAGGACATAGCTGTTGTATACTGCATTATTATTGATATTTTCTTCATTAGGGTTGATATCTTGAAACATTTATTTCGTTTAAGCAATGTTTCTCTCTCTCTCTCTCTCTCTCTCTCTCTCTCTCTCTCTCTCTCTCTCTCTCTCTCTCTCTCTCTTCTGTATATGTCATTGTTAGGTAGAAATCGGTAATTGAACATGCATATAAAGACTGCATTGAAACAACAAACTTATAAAATTTCAAAATAACATTTCAGGTATATTTTTGCGTTGCTTTTGTACTCCATCAAACTTGATGGACTAAATACGATACAGGTGATGAGGTATGAATTATTTTCTGAAATTGTTTCCAATTTTTTTCCTTGTAAGTATTTTATTTTATTATATTATTTGTTGTATTATTTTTTTAATTACAGCAGTATTGAAAATATAACTGGCATGACCATATAAATAAATGTTATCAGACAACAGTGAAGTGAGTGGAAAAGTTGCCATTTTCATTACTTCCTTCTTGATATTTATGAGGAAAAAGAGAGAGAAAAAATATCCTTTATACCCTTCTTAATAAGACAGTTTTACTACCAGGCCTTATGTTGGTAGATAATTTATTGTTTTCTGATCATAGTAACAGAAGTTGCCTACTGCCAGAGTGAGCCTTTACTCTGAAAAGTTGTAAAGCTGTCTCGGATCTCTAAGAGAATGACTTGATAAAAAAAGACTTACGAATTTTTGTACGTTTTTGTGATGCAGTGACAAGCTACTCTTTCGGCTAGATTCCACTAACGAATCTGTTAACAAAGGACAGATCAGTCATACTCTGGACCAAGACTAAGTAGTTCTTTAGCATGGCATCATGAGAGTTGCCTCACAGCAGTCTCCGTTGTGCTGGTTCGAATCTTATCACGAAAGAAAAACTTCATCTGTCCACTTTCTGACGTATGTATGTATGTATGTATGTATGTATGTATTATATATATATATGTACGTATGTATGTATGTATGTATGTATGTGTGTGTGTATGTATGTGTGCATGTGTAGGTGTGGAATCTCCTTGTTCCTTGTACCAGTTATTATTAATGGACACATGAATATTATCTACTCTGGCAAATTACAACATAATACGTATATATGTATTTATTTATATGTATTATATATATATATATATATATATATATATATATATATATATATATATATATATATACACATATATATATATACATATATATATATATATATATATATATATATATATATATATATATATATATATATATATATATACTGTATATATATATATATATATATATATATATATATATATAATATTGTAAATTCCAATGATCAATATGTTGATATGCTTCACCTGTATTAATAAAACCTACATCTTTATAAGATTATGACATTATTAAAATATGGGAGAAATAAAGCGCAAACATAAATCTTTATTGATAATGAAGGCAAGCGTATAACCACTACAGTTCATATCCGAATTGTATTAACTCGAAAACATATACCGTAAACGTTAAATCTCAGCAGTTTTGTAAATATTTTAGACACGGAAAGGTCAAACATAAAGAACAAAAAGGTAATTAGATAAAAAAGCAAATTTAAATCTCGGAGAGCATCAGTGCCTGTTAAACACGTTATATGCATAATTTTTTAGGACCATCTGCACTGCAGTGTAAGGCTTATTGAAATTTGTAAATGAGTGCCTGTATATAGCGTCAGAGAGAGAGAGAGAGAGAGAGAGAGAGAGAGAAATTTATGTGGTGTAATTTCTTGACTCTTTGACTGCAATGCTTTCTCGAATCTCAATTGTAACTTATTATCCGGAGTGTTTGGAATTACCCTCACTCATTTAATTGACATTATTGATGGATTCGATATTAGCTTGATACCTGTCTTTCATTGCGCTTGTAATCAGTGTAAAGCAGTGAAGCGGCAGAAGGATCAGTGGTAATGAGGTGAAAGAGTCATGTAAGCGGATCATTTTGACTTAGTCTTAAATGGGCGAATCTAATTGTATATATGTATATATATATATATATATATATATATATATATATATATATATATATATATATATATATATATATATATATACATATATATATATATATATATATATATATATATGTGTGTGTGTGTGTGTATGTGTATATATATATATATATATATATATATATATATATATATATATATATATATATATATATATATATTAATGTACACATTACTTCTGTGTTGTTTGTGGGAAGAAAAAGTTTGAGGGTATATATAAAAATTCTGAGTTATAGATAAATAAAATGGTTCAGTTAATTAAACAGCATTCACCAGTAGCTGTAACACTTTCGGTACGTTCCCATAAAAAAGAAATTATAAGAAGACTTCTTTTTCAGGATATAAAACCAGTTGAACACGAAGACAATGGGCAGAGAGACAAACAGAACAAAAGCAATCTCTGTGACTGAGGTTACTTTTTATTTGTAAACAAAATGAAGTTGTCGTTTCTTTCGGTTTTTGCTTTTGAAAGTGTCGTGTACTTGTGATGCAGTCCGAATGCTTCAGGGAAGTTGCTTTTTAGTGGTATAAGAAAATATTCATATTCATTTACATCTTTTCTTTTGAAGGTGGCATGTACTCTGTAAGGCAGTGGAAGGTGGAAAGTGTGTTGAAAAATACAATTTCTAGGATTTTAGTTAAATTTTGAAATTACGGATATCAATCAAATTAGTTTAAGGTGCATTATTTAAGTCATTTCCATTGGGGTAAGACATAAAATAGAACCAGAGCCTATAATAGTGAGAAGACCTCACCCAAGTCTCGTATGAAAAAACTTTAATTGGTTTCATATACGTAGTCTCGTTGAATGAAAACAGGCTTGGCTGTTAAATGCGCTTGTTAGACATTATCACACAACCTGGCCAAGATCAGAACCAGGGGAAAAAATAGAAGGAACAAGCAAACAATATTTTGTGCTACTTCTTAACTCTAGAGCTTTTGTGCTACTTCTTATCTCTAGAGCTTTTGTGCCACTTCTTATCTCTAGAGCTTTTGTGCCACTTCTTATCTCTAGAGCTTTTGTGCCACTTCTTATCTCTAGAGCTTTTGTGCTACTTCTTATCTCTAGAGCTTTTGTGCTACTTCTTATCTCTAGAGCTTTTGTGCTACTTCTTATCTCTAGAGCTATTCTTACACTCTACTGTACTATGTGACAGATACATGGGAATTGCATCCATATAGTTAACAATAAATAATGTTGGGATTATCTCTAGTTTTGTGAAAATAATCTCTAGAGCTTTTGATATAAACTTTGTGCCACTTCTTATCTCTAGAGCTTTTGTGCTACTTCTTATCTCTAGAGTTTTTGTGCCAAGCAATATTAAGCTTTGTGCCATTCTTATCTTAACTTTGTGCCAAGAGCTTGAAACCTTTCTTTTTGTCACTTCTATCTTGTGTAATCTCTTTGTCTGAGCTTTTGTCTTAATCTCTAGAGCTTTTGTATATCTGAAGAAAACATTGAAATGTCTCTAGGTTTTGTGCCTTCTTATCTCTAGAAACTTATCTCTAAGCTTTGTGCTTCGATTTTGTGCTTCTTATCTCTAGAGCTTTTGTGTTGTTTTGTGCCACTTCTATCATTATTTGAGAATTTTCATCTTATCTCTAGGTTTTGTGCACTTCTTATCTAGATTGATTTGGTTTTTATTGTTTTGATTGTCTTGACAATTCTTGCTCTAAGCTTTTGTGCTACTATACAGTGAATAACAAGAGCTTTGTGCCACTTCTTATCTCTATTTTTGTGCCCTGTAATATCTTTTGCTAATCTCTAGAGCTTTTGTGCCACTTCTTATCTCTAGAGCTTTTTATCTCTAGACCACTTCTTATCTCTAGAGCTTTTGTGTATTGCCAATCTCTAGGCTTTTTGTGCCAGTTCTTATCTCTAGAGCTTTGTGCCACTTCAATCTCTAGATTGTGCTTCTTAGTCTAGAGCCAGAGAGAGAGTGCCAGATCTCTAGAGCTTTGTGATCTCTAGAGAGAGAGAGAGAGAGAGAGAGAGAGAGAGAGAGACTGTTGTGACAGATACTATTCCAAGGATAATTGTCGAAGATAAATAACCCAGAATAAGAATCAATATGGTTCTTGAAACCTTTCTGTCAGTCTTGCAACTTCTTTGTCTGCAGTATATTGATGAAAACCTTGAAATGCCCGGTCGCCAATTCGATGCGTTGTAAACGTAATTCAGTGTTATCTGGAAAACAGATTGATTTGGTTTTTAGACATGCTTGATGGTTCCCTTGACAATTTGTTCATATCAGTGAATAGCAAATAATTTCCTGTAATATCTTGAACTTGAAAGGATGGAACTATGTTTATATATATATATATATATATATATTCTTATATATATATATACTGTTAGGAAAGCATAATATATTCCCGATTTGTTCATATCACAAATAATTATATACTTGGTATATATATATATATATATATATATATATATATATATATATATATATATATGTGTGTGTGTGTGTGTCTGTGTGTGTGCGTGTATGTGTACGTCTGTGTCTGTGTAGCTTGTATGTACTCTGAATGAAAGCGTGATCATTTTAAAGATATCCCATCCAGTTGGCCTTTCCCAATTTCCATAACGTTTTATAATTCCAGTTATAGTGGAACATTTTTTGTTTGGAAAAATAAAATTATAGCAGGACTGACGCTGTATTGCATCTATTACCAGCCGCAGCGTGCCATAACGACGGAAAATGGGATTAATTACTCTAATATCAACGCTTATTGTCAATCCGATGGGTAATATCCATGCCAAACTGGGATAAAAAAAAAAATCATAATGAACTATAATGCAAACCGGCAATTTTCATACTTTGCTGTTTGTAGCTTGTACTAGGATCATCGTTTTCTCTTTTGTCGCTTCTTTCCTTTTTTATATTCTCTTTCACTTCTTGTCATGCCATTCTTACTACAGGATGCGTAAACAATGATTTTAAAGGCATCAAACTGTTATCTTACATTAGAATTATACATCCACTCTTCTCTCCCATAAAGGAAATTTGGCTTAACAGTACCTTCATTTTAATGTTTTAAATACACCTGACTGATCTCCTTGCTTTGAGTGGTCTGTGGCCCACCTGTCTCTCGTCCTATCATCATCCATCACACCAGTCACCTCTCTTCCTCCAACATCAATAATAATAATCATAACTCCACCTTCCTAGTTCCGATAAAATTCATCCCAGTTACTTTAAACACTCTCGTCTTTAAAAAGCTTGAAGGCTCTTGCAATATTATATGCAGTTTCTCTTCCAAATAGACCCCATACTATCAACAAACATCACTCACGTTATATTCCAATTTCATCCCCTTGTCTTTTCCCACAACTTTACACTTGCAAATGTGTCTGCCTCAATCACCACACAGATAGCGCTGGAGACATGTCACACCCTCATCTCATTTCCACTTTTAAACCGAAATAGCCCCTTTCCTATCTGCATATCCCAGCACATGTTCAGCTTTCATCGTGAGTACTTTTAATTGGTCTCAGGAAATTACTCTTTTCACCATACAGCATCAACACCGCCATCATCACATCTCCATCAATTTTGTCGTAAGGTTTTTTTGTTCATGTATACCACATATAAGTCATCCACTTTATTCTCAAACTTCTGATAGAATTGTTCTGTGATAAACATTTGATCCACATACCCTATTCCAGCACTGCTCCATTTTTAATAAAACAAAGTAGTACCCCACACCTTCTCCAGTATTTAAAGGTACTTCTTTCCAATAATTTTCAGTCATCACTGTCGCCTTTACCCCGTAGGTGGGTATTGCCACCAGTGCACTCTCACGTGGTGGACTGTAGGCATTACTAAAGGTTATATGCAGGGCCCCTTCGGCTTCTGGCTACACCCGCAATTTAGCCTCGAGCTTCACCTCCATTGTCGCTTCCTTTATCCAATCTTGCTGTACAACTTGTATAATTATACTTCTCGGTGCACCTGTGGGGTTTTCTCCCAGTTCAACCTTTAAATCCTTGCTCTTCCTCTTTTATTTTCTGGATATCTTTATCATGCTGTCCAACCGCTCCAACTCCATCTTTTCAATGTCTTAAGTGCTGGTAGTTCCTCGTTGGATGAGTCGGTAGAGTTGGCACTCTGCTAGGCCCGAGTTTGAGTCTCCGGCCAGCCAGTGAAGAATTAGAAAAATTTATTTCTCCTGTATAATTTGGTTCGGATTCCACAGTAAGCTGTAGGTCCCGTTGCTAGGTAACCAGTTGGTTCTTAGCCACGTAAAATAAGTCTAATCCTTCGGGCCAGCCCTAGGAGAGCTGTTAAACTAAGGTATACTTAACTTAAGCGCTGACTGGACTAAAGTGTCCCAGTGCTTGGCTTGGCAGCCTAAATTTCATAAAATCAAATCAACCATCATCTTTACATTAAGCAGATTCAATATTTTTTTTCTCCTATCCATTCTATCGGAATATTCCCCTCCTATACACGAATATTACATGCCCTGGCCAATAACTTTAAAGTACATTCATCAAATCCTTTGTCCTAAATTCTTCAGCCATTTAATTGCCCCACAACATCCTCATGAATCACTTGAAAAAGCACTCTAAGTCTCAAATTTACATTAACTCATTCTTCTCTTGCATCATTCAGCTCAGCTTCATAGGACTGTATTCTCTTCAAACAGCATTTCTCCATTTTCTGTTTTCAGTTTCTCTCTGCATATACTTTACAAGAGAAAATAATATTTATTCCTCAAAGTTTATGCTGGAAGTTGCGTAGGCAATTTTGACATCCTGCACATAACTTCCACCTTCATTCTTATTCATAAACTCCTTGGGCTTAAGTAATTATTTATTTGTTTTTATTTATTTATTTATTTATTTATTTATTTATTTATTTATTTATTTATTTATTAATTTATTTATATATTTATTTATTTATTTTTTGTATTTCGGACACCATGAAGTACTTTCTGTCCTTTCCTTAGTTCTGCATATGTTAACCATTCCAGACATCAAACATACAAACATACTCAAATCACAGGTGCTTCGCCACCAGCTGTTTTGTTTATTTTTTTTCAGGCCGTCAGGTGGTTAAGACGACATGAATGGTATAAATTGGAAGGGAAAAGTAAAATTAATAAATATTTTCACCTTAGGTTCTGCGTAATGCAAAAACAGTTGGGTTTCTTCTTAGCCTTTGTGGTCACAAAAGTAGGTCGTTCTAAAACACAACGTTTTGTTGACTGACAGGCCAGGTCAGTTATCCATAGTTTACTGACCTTACTGACGGCAGGTATGAAAAGAGTTTGTTTTTATTTACCTCCATTTTTATCGACAAGGTAATGAACCTTACTTGTGGTGATAAGCTCTTTTCGACAAAACTACAGTTTATTTAATGATTTACACGAGCGTCGAAGACCAAAAGTCATTAAATGGATAAGGTAAAATGTATTTGTGTCGTTAATGGATGTAATAAGGAATGAAAATAGTTTGAATAATTTTCTGCGAACTAGTTTTGCATTGTTCATAGTCATCGATGATAAATATATAGGAAAAAACGAATTATTGACACAAATATAAATATATTGTGCGTTTGTGCTTCTGTGTTTTTTCTCAGATTAGCAATATAACAGAGAGAATTAGAAATGGAGAGTATTGTTCGTCAATATATGCCTGAAATTCTTAACAAATAACCTCTTGTTACATGAATGTTGCTTATTCATGCCCCGCAATAACCAGAGCCGAAAGTCGAAGGAAAAATCAAACCGAGCTAACTGAGAGTTTTTATTCCTTTTATCGTAGATTCTCTGGCCCTCTCCCCTCTCCACTACGCCATCCCTTCTCCCCCCTCCCCCTCCTCCCTCCCCCATATCCATCGCTCTTCATCGAACCACACAGACTTGGAAATAAAACGGAAGTACCATTAACGGAGTTGGGAAAAATATCCGGAATACTTGATCATCACTGACGAGCGTACACTCGTTCTCTTGCTTTTCCGGCTACAATTTTTTAAGCTTTCACAGGAGGAAGAGCTACATTTTCGAGCCAGGAAAAAAGAAACAACGCAGGAGTGAGGTTAACACAAAAAAGTTAGAGGTTTGGAGATGATATACGGAAACTCTGATGAGAGAGAGAGAGAGAGAGAGAGAGAGAGAGAGAGAGAGAGAGAGAGAAGAAACATTATATCCTGATTGTTCTTTTTACATATTGAAGGTCTTTGTAGCTGAGAGAGAGAGAGAGAGAGAGAGAGAGAGAGAGAGAGAGAGAGAGAGAGAGAGAGAACATTATTTACTGATTGTTCCTTTTACATATTGAAGGTCTTTGTATCTACGAACCGTTGGGATTGACCATCTTAGATCGTGTGTGTGTGCCGTGCAGGTAGATAGATGAAATGAGCGCTCATATCTATCTGCTAACCTTAATTAGCGCTTTTTTCGCTAATCTAAGGTGTAAACTGGAGCCAGCGTCCTCGAGTGAGGGTCAAGGAAAAAAAAGTCGTAAGGAAAGCAACCTCAAACCAGACCAGGAATATATATATATATATATATATATATATATATATATATATATATATATATATATAAATATTTATATATATATACATATATAATATATATTTATACATATATTTATATTTATATAATATATATATATATATATATATATATATATATATATATATATATATATATATATATATATATATATATATATATATATACCAGTATACTTATATATATATTGTATATATTATAAATATTCGCTGTTCGACCTCCCTTCCTTGTCTCGTAGTAGAATAATAAATTAAACTTTATTAGAGTAAAGGGCAGACCATGTAGGCTGCCCGCATGAGACGAAGTTAGGCGGGAAACCCAGGGTTGTTTTCAAATTAACGTACACCCCATCATCAAGAGACTCTCCCAGCAGACATCCTAGGAGGAGGGTGTGAAAAGCCCTCTCTCTCTCTCTCTCTCTCTCTCTCTCTCTCTCTCTCTGAGCTCGCTTTGTCTTCTCTCCCCCTTTGTTCAACATGAGGGAGAACAGTGTTATTCCAAACGGACCAAGGAATCTTAATGCAACTGATCACTACATTAGCTCACCCACCGGTAAATCTGATTGTGACAATTACTTCCCGTTCTCTTTCCCTTCAACTGAGACTCTCATTTCCCTTGTTCAAACTTTCCTCTTTAAACAGTCACTGACTGAGATATCCTAGTAAAACATATCCCATCTATGAAGTCATATATTAAGTACAATTACTGTTGTCTAGTGAAATCACATAACTTATCCTCTATGGTGTTAAAAGTATTATTCTTGATATAAGATTCATCCCCTTGTGATTAAGTAATGATGAGTGAGAGTTTCTGTAGTGCAAGATTGTTATCTGGATACATATTTTCCAGAAGTATTTACGTCTTGGGCCTGAACAAAATCCTCTTGCTTGGAGAAGAATCTGCATCATCAGTGCCAAGAAGCCTCATTTCGACGTTCACTGCATTCAACTGCCTTATAAAGCGTTTGAGAGGCATATTGATTTGTTGCGTTCAAGTTTATTTAGCACTGAGGTATTTTTGTCTTGATTAGGTCTAATATTTTGAGCTGCTTTTCGCTCTTGTAAATAATCCATTTCCTTTTAATTTTACTTTTGTTGGACTAGTTTTCCAGTAAGTTTGCTGAATTAATCCATGTGGTTATGCAATAAACCTTTATTTCGGCAACACTAGTTTAGCTGGTAACCTAATCTATTTAGTATCTGTCCTTTAGAGTTTAATTTTAGCCTTAATTGACAGAATTACGTGGGTCTTGGGTAAAGCAAGGCGATATAAATCCAATAAAGTAAGTTATAAACTAATTAGCTGACCTACCCACGTAAATATAATATATATATATATATATATATATATATATATATATATATATATATATATATATATATATATATATATATATATATATATATATATATATATATATATATATATATTTTATAAACTCCCCTAGGGTTTGTGTAATGTTTGCACGTTACATTTGTCTGTAAAGACGAGAGTCTGTACTCAGCTATTTGTTTTTACAATAATTTCTCTTGCATTATTTTTGTTTTCATGTGTGAACATGAAAATTGCAATTGCCGAATTATCTACGAAATATTGCCTAAATTATTAATGATGTTCGTTGAGGGGATACAGTGCTATATATTTGTAACCCATTTTCTTCGATTCTCCATTTTTGGCCAGAAGAAATCCCAATTTTTCTCGCGCAGCCTAAGCTAGTATATTGTAAAGCTGTGAATGCTAAAGTGATATAAAAGTAGTAGAAGTTTCATTAGGATTAATAAGTTCTTCAATTTCAGAAGCGCCTGAATTTTTCTTCCAGAAGTTTTGAATACCAAAGACCAAAAATTATTTCCAAAAATTCATTTTATTCATAAGTCATTTTAGTGTAGCATGAACAATGTATAGATTTTTAATTCACTTAGTTGTTTTAGTAGTTTCATGACAAACTAGACCGTATGAAAGCAAAAATAGAAGAGACAAGTCAATATAACAGATAAACAACTGATAGTAATATAAACCTAGGATTTTTAGATCGATAACTTATATATATTATAAACTTAGGAATATTTCATAAGATTGCTGATAATATCATGAACTTAGGAATATTAGATACGATAACTGATGACATTATGAACTTAGGATTAATAGATGCGATAACTGGTAATATTATAAAATTAGGATTATTAGACATTGTAACTAATAATATCGTAAACTTGTGATTATTGAATACGGTAACATAATATTATATACTTAGGGTTAGTAGACACGATGTCTGATAATATTTTAAACTTAGGATTAATAGATATAATAATTATCATTTAAACTTAGGATTATTAGATATAACTACAATATCATAAAGTTATTATATTATAAATGACAATATCATAATTATCAGATACGATAACTGACAATATCATAAACTTAGGATTATCAGATACGATAAATGACAATATCATAAACTTAGGGTTATCAGATACGATAACTGACAGTATCATAAACTTAGGATTATCAGATACGATAACTGACAATATCATAAACTTAGGATTATCAGATACGATAACTGACAATATCATAAACTTAGGATTATCAGATTCGATAACTGACAATATCATAAACTTAGGATTATCAGATACGATAACTGACAATATCATTAACTCAGGATTATCAGATACGATAACTGATAATATCATAAACTTAGGATTATCAGATACGATATCTGACAATATCATAAACTTAGGATTATCAGATACGAATCTCCTCTTCACACGTGGAGTTATCTGGGAGGCTAATCAATAGCCTACCTCAGATGGGACTGATGGCTTTTGGAAACTGGACGCTATGAGAACGTTCCAACAAAGTTAACGGGAAATTGGCTTTCGATTTGGGGATATTAAAGTAATATCTGATGCGCCGGACATTCAGGATTTCTGGTGAACGTCCTCTCTCTCTCTCTCTCTCTCTCTCTCTCTCTCTCTCTCTCTCTCTCTCTCTCTCTCTCTCTCTCTCTTTACAAAACGATTCGAGTTATGTAATTAATACCCATATAAAAGCTATTGACATTCTTCTTGAGGTGAAACGAAGAGGGAGTGTCGGACTAAATAGACGTATAAAATGATTTTGAGAAAAAAGTGATATTTTTACAATTTTTTTTTAACAAATCAGTGACTTCCTAAAGCGATGGATTGTATTTAAAGAAGTATTTTAGAATAAACAATATCCTTTCCAGCTCATAATGTTTCGGAAACAAGTAATTTTTAATGGATGTTTTTTCATAACATATTTAAATGTTTTTGCCCACATCTAATTGGCCTCCGTTTGACGTCGCTATTAATAGAGATATATCTATTCTAATATACTATTCACTATGTCTGGCGTTAACCTGGCAGGAGACAAGACTGGAAGTTTCTCTCAAATTCCTCATCAATTTTCATATTCATATGTATTCGTAAATCTCTGCATAAAACATGATTGGACGACTATGGAAACGGGCTTGTAATAGTTTATGAAAATGATTGTGGGTTAGTATTATTATTATTATTATTATTATTATTATTATTATTATTATTATTATTATTATTATTATTATCTAACATGATAAAAAGCCACCTTTCCAGACTTCCCGATGGCTCAGCCGATGGATTTGATCGTTAATGAAAAGTGGAAATTTTAGCCAAATGTTTCAAATATGTATCTCAAAAAGGATGAATGGTTCAAAACTCAAAATATAAAGACAAACAATGATGAATGAACTTTTGTGATTTTGTAAAGGGAAAGGGCAAATAAATCCAAATCCCAGTTTTAATATATGTTCCGAATGGATGAAAATTTAAATTCACCTATGTGAAACCTTTGCATGTAGAAGTGATCATGGATTTACACAATAGTACCACTAGTAATAATTTTTTTAGATAACAAAATGTAGAAAAAGAAAAAAATAATAGTCTTTACTATATTAAAGAGTTTTCACGATGGCAGTATTCTGAAATTCAAGACGTAGAATCCTTATTGTCAGATATGAATCTTTAATATTGCCAGAATAAACGGCAGGCATTTTGCCTGTGTCTGTTACCTTACTTTATAAAAAATATAGACATGTAAAATCTCTTTGATGAAAAAAGATTGCCAGAACCATAAGGTTATAAATCATAATTATCTACAAATGTTATTCCAACAGCTCTGAACATTCCTGTCTCTCAAATCTAGAACACTTTCCGGGAAAATACGATAACCTGGATTTTAAAAAAACACCTGTACGGTGTTATTATTTGCTTAGCCCACCACTAATTCATTTGTTTTGTATTCTAAAAGCCCAAAGGGTGGTAGTGCCGTCAATTAATCCCATGCAGTGGTTTGTACGCATTAATAAATGTTGTTAGCAGCGTCCCCCCGGCCCCCCTAGCTGTAACTCATTTTAGGCCCTTCACCTTTTTACCTCCCTTCCCTTGTCCTGTCTTCCATTTTTCTGTCCAGCCTCTTTCACTATTGCTTCTTAGTGCAACTGTAGGGGTTTCACCCAGTTTCATCTGTAGGTACTTCTATTATATTATTTTTTTTCTTAATCTCTTTATCTTGATTCCCGTCCCCTCAAACTCCCTCTTTTCACTTTCTTATTCAATGATTGGCTGAAAATGACCCATTGCCATTCATTATAGCCTAATTTTCACGATTCATTCAGCCATTTATTCCTTTTGAGGCAAAATTTCTTTTCCGCTACCCTCTCTATCACTGTCTCTTACTTTCACCAAATATTTATTTTTTATTATACCTCATGAAGAAAGCTGTTGGCTTGCCTTCATATCAGGAGAAAGATTTATATAACGTTTAGCCAAGCCTTTGCATCGTCATATTTGGAATTATTTTCATTTGGATTTCATCAAATGTTTGAAACAAACTTAATGTTCTGCACATAATATCCGTATTATCCTGCTGTTTTCCATCCATTGTTAATGTGATTTTTGCAAGAGGCAGACTGTTCATCTACAAGTCAGTTTGAATCGAGTATTTTCATTCTTTTGGAGAAATCTTCTCCTTACCTGGAGTAAGGTAACATGGAGTTCTAACCATCCCATATAGAAAACCTTGTTCGTGTTATTGTGTTTCTGCTTTTGTAGTCCTTTATCCCACTCATTTATTTATTCTTTTACCTTACCTGAAATCTTCACCAAGTTCTGTTTTGGATTACCATATTATATACAGTAACATTAAGCTTTTCATAATCCTAACTTCCTTTCAGTGCAATAGCCATTTTGCCAAAGTTCACAATAAACATTCACTGTTTACAAACGTTTTCCTAAAACTCAGATGTCTTTCATCAATGTGTCCAGTAAAAACTCTCTCTCTCTCTCTCTCTCTCTCTCTCTCTCTCTCTCTCTCTCTCTCTCTCTCTCTCTCTCTCTCTCTCTCTCTCTCTCTCTCTCTCTCTTACATGAATATATAGTATATATATATATATATATATATATATATATATATATATATATATATATATATATAATTATAATATATATATATATATATATATATATATATATATATATATATATATATATATATATATATATATATATATATATATATATATATATATATATATATATATATATATATATATATATATATATATAGTCAATGTAGAAAGCCTTTTTATAGTAATGTTTTATGTATGTTGTTCATGACATAAAACAAATGAATTTCATTTTTAACTGAAGAATGGAAAGCGAAGTGATTTTCTATTCTGCTTTAAGATCCCCCACACAACAACAACAACACAAGCGCGTATGCACGGACATACACAACCTCCTAACTCCTGATCTTCATACATGTCCGATACTTATTCAGTATTTTAATGATTATCGGAAAGGTGTCAAGTCTCTACGATTTTTTACTGTGTATATTCCATTTTTTATGCCTGAATATCGGTAAGGTGTGTAGTCTTTACGACTTTTTACCGTGTATATTCCGTTTTTTTTATGCCTTTAATTATACACCTCTTTAATATTGTAGTATTTTTATTTCGTGTTTAACTGAGTTATTTGTTACTCTTTATGTAAATAATATTCCATTTCGTACTTCCGTATATCTTTTTAATATATACATATTTGTTCACTTCATTTATCTTCTTTACTCGTAGATTTTATTAGAAATCACAAGTATCTCTTTTAATTCCCTCCATTTACTCGTTTATTTTATTAGAACTCACAAGTATTTCTATTAATTCCCTCCAGTATTTATTTTGTCAATCAAATCATTATTTTACTGAAATATTTTCAACGTGTTTAATACAAGTACTGTCTTCATGTGTAAATGTACAGACTCAGATTATCTCTCCATCCTTCCCTTCCCTTGCATCAGCGACCCTTTCTCTCTTCCCCTCGTTCGTCACCTGGGTCTATCCATGTCTCTCACTTTTCCTTTCTTTAACAATTCTCCCTCCTCCCCATCCCGTTACTATTTCATTTGCTTCTTTGTGCTGCTGCAACTTCTTACCTCTTTCTCTCTCCCCATTTACCTGCTTTGTATTTTTTTCCTTAGTTATAATTGGATTTGTTGACCTTTCGCTTCATACCCTTCGTTTGGTGATGGGGTTTTTACGTCCTTTCGTGGATTTGGGATTCATTAATATGTTCCTTTGTGTCCTTTCCCTTTTCGGGCAGTCATGGTCCCGTTATTCTCTGCTTTGTGCTTTTTTTTTTAGAGAGAGAGAGAGAGAGAGAGAGAGAGAGATTCATGGCGGAGAAAAAATAATAAACCAAAATGTCAACTGTAATGCAGAAAAAAAAATGTTGCAGTATGCAAGTTAGGTCCTTCGATACAAGGTATGTGATAAGAAGAGAGAGAGAGAGAGAGAGAGAGAGAGAGAGAGAGAGAGAGAGAGAGAGAGAATAATAACCAAAATGTCAACTGTAATGGAGAAAAAATAATAAACCAAAATGTCAACTGTAATATAGAATAAATAAATAAATAATATTGCAAAAATACCAAAATGTCAATTGTAATGCAGAAAAAAAATGTTGCAGGTCCTTCGATACAATGTGATAAGATAAAAAATATACAAGGTATGTGATAAATAAATAATATTGAGAGAGAGAGAGAGATACAGAGAGAGAGAGAGAGAGAGAGAGAGAGAGAGAGAGAGAGAGAGAGAGAACCATTACGGAGAAGAAATAATAAACCAAATTGTCAACTGTGATGAAGAAAAAATAAATAATATTGCAGTA
>NC_089745.1:18924324-18946824 GCF_040412425.1 Macrobrachium rosenbergii
TTGCATTAAAACTAACGAACTGATTTCCTCTAATTTATTGTGCATATATCTGACCATTAAATTTTCTGTAATCTCCAAAAGTCTGACCTTTAAATTTCCTGTAATTTCTGTACAGTCTGTTCTTTAGGTATTTTATAAGTGTGACTTTTAAAAGTCAGACCTTTCAGGACTCAGCAAGCTGTATAAGTCTGACCTTCAGATTTCCTTTAATATATATATCGTCTGACATTTAGATATTCTGTAAGCCCTGTATCTGACTTAAATACACTGTAAACTTAAAATATTTTTCCTTGCACATTTTTTTTCTTAACTTAGTGGCCACGTGTAAATTTTTTAGTATCAAATCTATGTTCTAACAGTCTTACTTGCTAACCCATCAGGTAAGTTGTACACCAAATGTGTGTGATGAGCTTGGTAGCCTTCTCTGCCACTCGAAACTACATAACCCACTGCTTATGCCATCAGGCTGCAGTACGTTTTGTATTACCTTGTCTGTATATTGTATTTGTTAGGGAAAATAAAAGATATGATTCCTCATAAAGCATATAAAGCTAAAAGAAAAACATGCAAACGGCGCTAGAAGCAAGAAATAGCAACCAGGGAGCAGATCATCATCTCAGATGACCTGAGTATTCCAACGCACAGAGTAATGAGCAAGAAAGGTCTTTCTCCCTCTGGGAGAGGCCTTTAGCGGTCCAGAGGGAGGTGGTAAGGAGCGCTTGAGAATGTTGAGAGGGGAGGTCTTCCATTACAAAATGAACGGAGCCACTATTTCTAAATTAGGAGGGGGAATATAAAAAGAAACATCTGTTTACCAGTAAGGTATTTAGGAAGGGGATACAACCTAAAAACGGCTCATTCCAAATAAAAATGTAGGGAGGGTGATCTAACCAAAAAAAAAAACTCTTTACAGGTAGGAAATGTAGAGGATAGTGATTGAAGTGGCTAGCTAGAGGAAGAAAGGAAGAGACTAAAGATGGAATACTTAATCTAAAGAAGGAAAAATAACCATCTTATAATAAAGAAAAGGGAAAGAAAAGAGTAAGGCCTCATGCAAAGAGAAGGAAAACCACAAGAAAACAGGAATGATCTAAAGCAGTTGTAACAGCACAACGGAGACGTGAAGATGATGTCCATGTCAAATAAATAAAATAGGCATAAGTAACACATCCATGAAGTAATTTCCTTGAGAGAAATAAAAGACGGAAGCAAAAGCTCTTAACAGTATGAACGAGTTTGTGAAATATTTGAAGAAATCTTAACGGAAAACATGTATTAAAGAGGCAAGCATTTGTTTGGCATCCGGAGGAAAGTGATAAACTGATAAGCATTATTTTGAACAGAGGAAGTGAAGAAAAACAGTACGAATAAGAAAAGTAAGGTTTTCACTTAGGAATATTCAAAAGTCACACAGGATTTCATTTTTTTATACTGGCTTTTTTGTTAGGCTAATTGGATCACATATCTTATAAATGTAAAGTACAGCCAAGATTAATGCCAGCCAAGATTAAATACAAATGAAGGTGTGAAGATGACAACTTTTTCAGATTGGGGAAGATATCAAATGGTTATATAAATTTCCCACAGTTATCAAAAAATGAATGACAGTTATCTCTCTTTGAGTCCTGCTTTATTTTAGTGGCTTTAAGATGATAACAGTTTTCAAGACCATTCATTGCCTCTTTAATATCAGACCCCTTGCTTTTAATAATTAGGTTGTTTAAAAAAAAAAAACTTGTTCCCTCACTGTAAACCCATTCACGGGGAAGATTTCATGATAGGATAAATTGATAAAAAACTCCTTGTAAAGAGTAAATATGAATGGTATTACACACGCACACACACACTATACTGTATACACACACATATATACATATAAATGTGTATGTATGTATGTATGTATGTATGTATGTATGTATGTATGTATGTATGTATATATACACACATTATATATATATATGTGTGTGTATACAGTATGTGTGTATGTGTGTGTGTGTGTGTGTATCTAATGAAGTCAAGGGAAGCGCACCAGCAGGTCGAGGAATTTATATTTACTCTCTAGTTACAAGTTTTCGAAGCCAACCAACAGGCCTCATTATCAAGTTATAAGCGTAATAATAAATAATAAGTACAATAAAATTAGGTGATGAACATTAGAATATATAAAATTACTTGCAATGAAGCAAAATCAGCTAAAATATGAGCAGGGACCTACATACATACATTCCACGAGAGATAGGAGGTAAAAATAATGGGTTTACAGTGAGGGATAGGTGAGAGGAACAAGTTCTTTTTAATAAACAGCTATTCATTAATTATTAAAAGCTGATGATATGTATACAAGATCTAAGATCTTGATATTGAACTGAATATTTACATTTATCGGCATGATTGTTTTTCTGATTTATTTTAAATATAGCCACAACAATAAAGCAGGATTCAAAAAGATAACTGTGGGGATGGAACCACAAAAGACAAATGGAAGACATAAAACTAAAAGGAAATATATATATATATATATATATATATATATATATATATATATATATATATATATATATATATAATTAATATATATATATATATATATATATATATATTTAAATGGTTATTTTTAAAGATGAAGAACATATACACATTTACCCTTCAACAAAGTCGTGAAGTGGGTCTCGTATCTCGGCAGTGTGTAATGAAGTCTTACTCAAACGACTCCACGTGACTCCATTACTGGAGGGCGTCGTATTCCATCGAGTTCTGTCTGCTCATTAACATTTTCCGGATCCTGGGAGGTAAATAAACCGGTATTAGCGACTTCGTGAGAATCGCCTTAATAAAGGCACTCGAGAAGACGATGCAGACTGCCTTGGGTATGGAGCGTCCGCAATTAGACAGATCTTTAAAGATATTCTGTGGTGAAGCAATGGAATCGTTCGAGGGAGGTATTATGTTTCTGGGTTTTTTATAAGGTTTTTTGTTGTCAGTCTGATTGTTAGACGAGGTAAGCAAAAAGTATTATTTCGTGTATTTCCAGGAAACCTTCGTAAAATGTGGCCTCGTGACTGGTAAAGGAAATTAAATTTTGTGAGACTAGAAATGTATTTTTTTTTTTCTAGGGAGGATACTCGATCTGAGAGTTGCATTGCTTTGCGTTACTAGAAATCTCCGAGCTTAGGCAAACGAAATCTCGCGAAAATGAGAGGAGACATTTAGGAGAAGTGGCCATAAGGATGGACATTCATTTCTCTTGGCGGAGATTTGTGATCTACGAACATGTTTGTTAATAATTTCACAGGTTTTCTTGATTGAGTGAAAAGGAAATTGATAGTTATTCTACAACATATGAATAATAGACTATTGTGCAGAAGAGCTGTTTTTCATGCAGAAGTAATGTCAGTTGGTTTTATGATGAAACCAGAAAAAATATTTTGCAATGAAATAAGTACTAAAAGTACAATGTTTATTTGTTGAGAATAACACAGTATACATTATATGTATTCCTTTTTTAAGTCTCAAACAAGTCTTTGTTCGTCATGCAAAACCATTTGTTACAGTGACTGGAAAGTGAATAAATTGTTTTGTTAATGTAATCAAGCATAAAACCATTCTTTATGAATAAAAGACTAAAAGTGTTATCGATATGAATGCTGCACGTTATTGAATCTGAGCATACTTGTAATTTTGCGAAAATATTAAGGTATATTTTACTAATATTTATCCTTCATCCCTGAGAGATCCGAATGCTTTGGCCAAGGTCTGTTTAAATTAAAGACATTGTGTCTCAGTTGGCCTCAGCTATGAAGTATGTGTCTGCTTGGCAGCGACTGTTGTGGGTTGCAGGCACGTTCAAGATATCCATTGTGTTACGACCTCATTCTGAAAAATTAGAGGGGAAAGCTTTTAAGCTAAAATCTTCTGTATCCACCAACTAAAGGGAAAAATTCTTACATCTATCTATCTATTATCTATCTATATATATATATATATATATATATATATATATATATATATATATATATATATATATATATATATATATACAGTATATATTAATATATATGTATATATATATATACACACATACGTATGTACATATATATACATACATACGTAGGGGTGTTGTAGTGTGGGGGAGGGGGGATAGTACAGTCGACTATGCTAATGGTTGAGCAAATATTGGCAGCTGAAAGGAGGAACAAGAACATCGCTTCCGCCCCCCTGTGTACCCGACGGTGTACTCTGTTACCTGTATCAAATAATTTTTTCTACGATATATACCATATAATAAACTTATTAATGAAAAATTTTTCGGAATCCAATATTCATTCAGCGAAAAGTCTTTTCAAGCTCAGTAATCCTGAAATTGAAAGAGATGAAAGAAAAACTTCTATGTTATGAGAGAGAGAGAGAGAGAGAGAGAGAGAGAGAGAGAGAGAGAGAGAGAGAGAGAGAGAGAGAGAGAGAGAGAGTTCTCTTCTTAAATGAATTTTTCAATCAATTTTTCCCAAATGGCTTAACGAGTTCCGGGGATTGGAGACACCTAATAAGAAAGGTCAGTTTAAGGGCAAAAGGCGTTTATTTTATCTAAAGATAATCTGAGTCTTTCTCCCAATTTCTCTTTCCTTAATGATTGGAAAAGTTTTCACCGAGGAGGAACTGGTTCAATCAACCGAAAACAAAAAAAAAAAACAAAAAATAAAAAGGAATGGACAGATTTGGAATTATCTCTCAAAAGACAAACGAGAGGCCCAGAGAGATGGTGGTTAAGAGATGTGAAATAGAATGAGTGGGATATGGATAACTGGACAGATCTCTGAGCGCCAGAGATGGAATGTAATGGAAATACTGGTAAACGGAAACAGGAAAGATGGAAAGGTGAGAAGAAAAATGAAAAACTGGAACAAATAAAAATAGAGTAAAGAATTAAAGATATTAAGAATTTACAGCAAAGAAATCAAGGAACTTAACAGGAATATTAGAAAAAATAAAACAGAGCAAAGAGTTCAAAATATTAAGAAAACTTAGAAGAGAGAAAATTAGTGAATCATACCAAAAAATTTGAAAAAATAAATTGAAACAAAGAACTAAAAACATCAAGAAGTAAGAAGGAAAATAAGGGGACCATGCCGAAAAACTGGAAAAAATAAAATCAGAGCAAAGAGTTGAAAATATCAGGAACTTAGAACAAGGAAAACAAGGAACTCAAACGGACTACAAAAAATCAAGCCTAAAAGGGCAAAAGTACAGTAAGATCACTTGTCATAATAATTGTGAATTGAATAAAACCATTTATGAAAACATAGAGTAATATCTTTTTCTGCTTTCTTCTAATATATGAATACCGTTATACACATAATTTGTGAAATTATTATCATTGTTATGGTTATTCGTATTGTAATGTCGTAGTGGGTTATGGCCCATTGAATGTCAGTAATGTATCACTGAACTTTAGAAATGCTATGGAAACTCTTAACTGTACGAGTACATCAGAATAACTAGTGAAACCAAAAGACAATGTTATTTCTATGAAATTAGGCTGCTTGGCTGTTCACCAGGCAGAATGATTAGCAAAGTTTAATAATATACATATATGCATACCGTATATCCATTGCTACCTTACGCTTGAAACTCCTCATACGCAGCAATCAGATGATTTACGACGTAAGATGGAAAAAAAATAAGAAAATAAAATAATTCTATTTTGACCCTTCTCGGTGTTGAAGGACTGCTCTCATCCCTTCATCAAAGGGATTCCCTATAAATTCCTTCTCAAGCCAAGGGCCAATGTTGATGTCAAAGGCGAGAGCCTCTACACCAAGCGTATCGACTATCCATGGCAGTTAAGGGAAAATAGAAAGTGAGGCGCGCAAATATCACGGTTTTCGTAAATAGCAATACTCCCACGATGAACTCCTCCTTGCGATCAAAGGCAGTTAATAATATCAAACCCATTATCTGTATCCTAGTAAGTAGAGGTTGATGGTTATGAACTTAGGAAAAAATTCAGAGTACGTGTTTTGTTCTGTTATTATGAAGACACCGCTGAGCGGACATTGAAAGGGCGCATTCTCCCAGAAGTGAATTTTAAAGATTTAATTATAAATAACTTTTGTGCCAGATAAATAAAAAAAAACTTGAGCAGTGACATTTGCATCTCGTTACTCAATGCATCCATCTTGGCGTAACGTAAATCAGGAGACAGTAAAAACAAGCAACGAAAGAAGAGTGAATATTGGAAAGAACTTCATTTATTGCAAATCATTTATTATGGTTAGCGGTTTACGATACCATTTTCGGATTTTCTGAATAGCCACTAAAAACGTCAGTACCGATATTTAAGACTAATAGTGAGGCATACGATTATTGGGTCACAACATATGTGTTCTTTGTGGGTACAACAATTATCAGTTAACTTTTCTTTATGGTAATATACCGAAAACGTTTTTCATGTAATATATCAAGATCACATAAAATTAAGTTGTTTAAATTGACTCAAACGGTAGATTTACGATGAATGGGAGACAGGGTAATTATTTGTAGAGTAGACATATATATATATATATATATATATATGTGTGTGTGTGTGTGTGTGTGTGTGTGTGTGTGTGTGTGTGTGTGTGTATCTAATAAAACACCCTATAAAAACACCAAAAGGGTAGAACTTTAGCGTTATATTTTTCTTCGAAATATAACGCACATATACGTCTACCCTTTTGGTGTTTTTATGGGCTCCTTTTATTAGACGGAATTCTGTTTTAAAAGAAAATATTTTACAGTCATATATATATAAATATATACATATATGTATATATGTACATATATATACACATATACACACACACACAATTTCTGGAATACACAATTGCATCTGATGTTTCTAGTCCCCCGTCTGTAAAACGAGAAGGCATTAACGACCTTCCGAGCGACAATAATATGTCTGCCATAAAAGTCAATCCATTACGGTTCTTTTTCCCCGAATTACACATTCCGAACACGTACGCAGACTTCCTCCTATCGACTACCAAGGCAACAGCTCGAGGACGCATTAGTTAAAGATTATTTCCAAACACACACCGACACACACACTCACACACTCACACACATATGTATATATATATGTGTGTGTATGCATGTATGTATATGTACATACATGCATATTTATATGTGTATATATATGTATATAATATTTATATACATATGTACATCCATGTCAACAAAAGGGCGAGCGTAATATGGAACAATTTTTTTTTTTTGGGGGGGGGGTAGCCAGCACTTCTTTTGTTTTGCAACTGAACTAACCGTTGGCGCCAAATACAGATGTTTCCTTTTACCTTCATTTTTTTTTTTTTTTTTTTGTAATTCAGCACCTTTTTGTAGGATGCCTCTCTAGATATAGGATTTTACCTTGACTAAAAATACATCTTTCACCATTAAAAATCCGATAACTCCTTCCAATGTTCATCATAATCTCATCTAAAATTAATTAATCTTCATCATAATCTCCATGTAAAATTAATGGCCTACTAAATTTAGATGTGGCCTCATAGGCCTACCTGATGTCATGGCCAAATTCCTTGGAATCTACTTATGGTTTAAAATTGAATTCATCCGGCAGGGGTAGCTGTTTGACCCGTGGTCCCGTACTTTGTAGTACAGTAATTGTGCCTCTTTGTATTGTCACTTTTCCAAACTTCCTCCTCTGTCTTTTTACCTTTCCCTTTGTAGACACCACTTAACGTCAGCTTCCCGATATCTTTGGTGATGCTGCAACCCTTTGATTCTTTTTAAGATATCCCACTATAGCAAGTTTTGTTTCAAGTCTTGGTTCGGCAGTTACTGTAACATGAAAACATTAACATTAAGGCTTGTGAATCTTTGCGAGCTCTAAATCATTTTACTCGGCTGAAAATATAGCTCTAAGCTGTACTGGAATTTTCTATGAACTGTGTATTTTCTGTTATTCATGACAGAAAAAAATCTTCCCACTTGCAACTCATGCTTCTGATCGGCACGGCCAGTGTATCTTATTCTTTCCTTTACCTCAGACTCTTCTACTACCTGAAAACTTCTCCCTTTGTTGCATCTTTGGATCACTGTCTTATATTTATGACATTAAACCATCTCTCACCTACTGATTCCCTACTCACTAAGTTATCTTTGCTACGTGAAGAATTCCTGGGAACTAAAAAAAACTTTCATCCTCGGTTTTGCAGATCAGGAGTGTTGCTTTGGTGGCCAAAAACCTTGACTCCTTGGCTGCTAATGTTGGTAAACTTCAATCTTGGTTGTTGGGGCACTTATCACCTCTCCTGTTTTAACGCTCTCCTAGCGTTGGTTTGGCCACTTTTTGTTCTTCCGACATCTCGAAACAATGGCAGCGTGATTCCTTTTTAACTCTTCTGATGATCCGAAAACAGCTCATAAAAATGAGATGATTATTCATATGTATAAGAAATTCCATTCGTATGTCCACATCACTCCAATGGCACCAAAACATCTTAAAATTAACAATTTATGCTAAATTCTGGCAGGAATTAACAATTTTTATGCTAAGTTTTCCTAAATTCTTCTGGCAGGGATACGCAATCACTCCTTTCGTGTTTTGGGAAAATCAGCTTGAAATGGCACAAGATTGCAATTTCTTTTCAATTTTTAGATTTCTGTAAAAGAAAACTATTGAGGTGGCTTTGTCTGTCCGTCCGCACTTTTTCTGTTTGCCCTCAGATCTTAAAAACTACAGAGGCTAGAGGGCTGAAAATTGGTATGTTGGTCATCCACCTTCCAATCATCAAGCATACCAAATTGCAGCCCTCTAGCCTCAGTAGTTTTTTTTTATTTATTTTATTTTAGCCATATTCGGTCCTGCAACGATATAGCCATATTCCACCGGACCGTGCCGTTCAATGGGCCGCGGCTCATAGAGCGTTATACCGAGACCACCGAATGGTAGATCTATTTTCGGTGACCTTTTTTATACGATATAGCGGCTGTACAGAAAACTCGATTTCGCCTAAGAAACTTCGGCGCATTTTTTACTTGTTTTAAATTGTATCCAAAGACAGACTTAAAACGTTTTCATTTAGTTTAATTCTCCCAGTTAAGTACAAGACTTTCATTTTAAACCTAATGAAAATAGTTTGTAATTTCCTTCATAGCCAATGAAATACTTCTGTAATTACAAAATTATGTCTGTGAACAGCGTAATCAGTGATGAAGAGACACTAGTAATCACTGAAATGCCTCCAATTTCCGTTGCTAATTATGGCAGTAACTCTAAGATTGCCTGATTGGTCTCGCGACGTAAATTAATGAGGCTGCTGATTACTATAATGAGTTTCAGCCCTTGTTACATATCAATTGTTAACGCGTGGTAACCACACATGGTCATGGAATTCTTAGGCAGTTGAGATTATGAATTTAAAAGACTTTGTCAATCAAAGAAATGAAACGGAGATGAAACTGGCTACTATCAGTACCCCACTAATTTAAGTGGGTAGGGTAATGAGTGATGTATGCATATAAACTATTTTAAGAAACTGTTAATCGACTCATTGAACGTGACATATGTGCAGCACATTGAGTTTAATGGGACTTCAATAGTCAACAGATCCCAAATGTAGATTTTTTGCATAATCGAATTTTACAGCATTAAAGAGACTTTAGTATTAAGCAAAATATTATCTAGGAAAATAAAGGAGTCGTATAGGATTTTTTCAGCCAGATCCAAATAAACCTAAAAATTGTTGTTACAACTAAAACTTGCAAAGTGAATAAAAAGTGAGGCATCTTGTCATAAGATTGTGTTAGAGCATTAATAGACCAGCCCTCATAGTCAGTAAAATTGGTTCTTGGTGCTGGTAACTGATAAAGTTGATTTGAGATTTACATCATTTATAGAACAGTTGCAAAGAAAGCTTTGCCCTAAAAGTGTATGTAGGAGATTTTGTTACAAGTCAACCAAGAAAGGGTCTGAGACATGATGAACTATGCTAGGTTAAAGCTAACTTAACTTACAAGATGAATTTTAGAGAAATGTAATCAAGCAAGAAGGCATTAGACTGACTTGGAAGAGCCCACGTAACTTACAAAATGAATTTTAGAGAAAGGTAATCAAACAAGGAAATTAGGCTGACTTGCAAAACTTTGGCACTGATGAGAGAATCAACTGTGACTCAGTATGTAGCAAATGGGTTTTAGTCCACTGGTTTCGGGAGTTGGGCTCTTCACTGCCTCTTCTGTACTAGAGAACAAGGGACACGATGTAGCAAAAAATGGCAACTCTTCAGGTCTGTGTCTGTCTCTGTAAAGTGTCATTAGCTTGGAAGTTTGAACAGGTCTTGAGACGAAAATTACTTCTTACGCCCATGGAGTTCTCCCGGGATGAGAATCACCACTTCTTTCCCTTTGGACATGACTGGTAGTCCTTAATGGTTATTTAACAGATCTCTGAGAATTTAATCTCTCTCTCTCTCTCTCTCTCTCTCTCTCTCTCTCTCTCTCTCTCTCTCTCTCTCTCTCTCTCTCTCTCTGCCCTGATTAAAAAGAGCCATCGTGTTCATTTTGCTGTTGTGTTTGTCAAATAACAGAAAAAGGAAGGACGCCTCCAAACAACGTCCATTCATGTAAATTTATTCCTGGTCTGTTTCAATAAATTCTCATGTTTTTTTCCAAACTGTACAGGCTCTCTCTCTCTCTCTCTCTCTCTCTCTCTCTCTCTCTCTCTCTCTCTCTCTCTCTCTCTCTCTCTCTCTCTCTTGCCCGCATAGAGTTTATATTAATTCTCCAGTGCTTTAAAATTGAAATTGCAGTATCGATGATTGTTGGAATATAGTGTAAGAGGATTTTGTTCTTTGTTGGGATTATACTCGAATCAACACAATATTTATTCCGCAAAAACTTCCGTTCATATTTCTGTGCTAACCGCTCCCACTCTCCCCTGTTTCGTGCATAAATAAACATGCATACATTTTGTACACAAGCGCAGAACACACACACACACACACACACATATATATATATATATATATATATATATATATATATATATATATATATATATATATATATATATATATATATATATATATATATATATATACTCATATTCCATTATCTCTTGTTATATATAGTCGCTTATATATATAAGATATATATATAATATATATATATATATATATTCAATTCCATATATATATGATGAAAAGTCAGATAATTTATTTCTGGTGATATAAATTCATTTCTCGCTATAATGTGGTTCGGATTCCACAATAAGCTGTATATCCTCCAGTTTCTATCATCTCTCAACTTGGTTCTTAGCCATTCGCATCCAAGTGTAATCCTTCCAACCTGCACTAGGAGGTTTTTAATCAATCTCAGTGGTTTCTAGTCTTTGACACCGTATGCCCACGTTGCCCTCGACATTACACCACCATGAATTCTTTAACACGGTTTTCCTTGGGGTATGTGCACCACGTATAGCTCTTGTTCAGTTACTTCAGTTGACTCATACAACTGTTTCAGAAGAAAAACTTGACGAGTATGCCCTTTTATTCTAGTTTAGATCTGCATAGTTTTTCTCCAAAGGCCCATTTTTTTTTACTTTTCATATTTTCATCAACAAAAATCCTGCCATTCACCTTCTCTTGCATACTTGGCACTTATGCATTTATAATTCTTACACTCACTTCCATAGCCTTCACTCTTATTCTTACCAGGACACCCAACACGCATTTGCTAGCTATTATGTAACACTTTCACTGTTGTACCTAGAATGTCACTTATGATCTTATCGACCACTGGTATCTTTCCATATTCAAACTCCTCAGTTGTCTAACGAGCATGAATGGTCACCTTTCCCTTCTTCAGTCTTTTAAATGCTCCCACTATATCCTCGGTGGTCACTTTCACAAAAAGTCTCAAATTTGCACTGTATTCTTCCACTCTTGCTTTCTTCAGATCTTCATTGCACAAGTTCTCCGTGACCACTTTATTCATCCCATGCCTGCCTGGTTATTCCATTTATCCTACAGCCGGATATCAACCCTCGTTCCTTCAGTTATCGATTCATTTCACAGCAACACCATTTACCGGTTCTTTTCTTCCCTCCTCTCTGCCACAAGCTCTCCCTACTGTGCCTGTGACTGTATCTTTAAATTTTGCATATTCCTCACAAAAATTATATTGCATTGTTGTCAATTATACCTCATTAGTCCTATAATTTTTGTTTAAATATTCGCATTTCTCTGTGTGACACTCACTTGCTTTGATTGCATTTGACACCCATTTTCAAACATTTCCTTTGCAAGTAAATCATTAATTGATTTTTACTTTCCTTTAAACGAAACACTAATTAGATATACCTCCAACACTTCTGTCTCCCTCATCATATTTATTAGTTTCCTCTTCAGTCAGTTTTGTATAAACACATTATTTTAACAGACTGTCTACCTTACCTTTTTTTATTTTCCAAGTATACCTCTGAGCATTCTTCTTTGAATCAACGAATCCAACCGTGAAGCCCCTTTCAGAACAAGTTTCCAAACCACGCTCTTCGATTTCTTATTCTTTAATTCTTCTAAATGCGTCCCTTCTGTCTCCATTGCTTTCTTTAGTATTTAAATAACCTAGCATAGTCATCATTTTTGTTCTCAAAGCATAGTCAAGCACATATTCAGACTTTATAATGAACTCTGTCATTTAATCTCGTTCTTCATCCTTGGATCATATGCACAATTATTAACACAGCTTTTTCTATCGCTACATTAGTTTTAGCTAAAGAACCACTTGGCTTCACACATATACATTCATTCACTCCTCCCCACTGTCCTCCAGTCACTGCAAGCACTGATGCTTCCCGAGTTTCTCACCAGTCAGTCAAGCAAAAAACTTATTTCATTCTCTTTATTAAGCATGTATATCAAAGAAGCATGTAGGATTAAGACTTGAATATATTTCTTGTGAGAAGTGCGTCGTTTTATTTTTTATATTGAAATCTTGTAATCTTGAGTAAAATATCAGTGACAAAATCCCAGTTGATGAACCTTCTAGTAGGAGTTTGCCTTATATGAACGTATTCTTATTTCTTTGATAAAGACGCAAATAGACGCACTCGTGTTTGCAAAAAAATCAGGTATATCTTAGTTTAACCAGACCACTGAGCTGATTAATGCTCTTTCCAAAGCTAGTGACTTTCAGATTTATTTTACGGACCTAGGAACCAATTGTTTTTTCCCATAGCAACGGGACTTAAAAATTAAAAGGGAATCCGAAAATTATACCGAGAAAATGAATTTCTATCACCAGAAATAAATTTCTTATTCTTCATTGGCCGGTCGAAATTCGAACTCGCGGCCATTTCGGAACCCGTCAAGAACTAAACAGATATAAACAGTTCAGGATTGTTGTGTCTGTATTTATGCCTTTCCAAAGTATTGACTTTTCAGGAATTTCACATTCCAGGACCACGACATCCGAGATTTTTCTCCAGCAAGGATTAAAAATTAAAAGGGACTCTTCCTTTGAAGTGCCCTTGTCAGTGTTAATCAATCTCCGACTCCCCCATTCACATCATCATCATTTTTATTAGTTCTTCATTGGAGGGGGGTAGAGCTCTCAGCTAGCATGCTGGTGGCCCAGCGTTGACTCTCCGACCGGCCAGTGAAGAAAAGAAAATTTATTTCTGGTGATAGAAATTCATTTCTCGTCATAATGTTGTTCAGGATTCCACAACAACTGTGAGGTCCCGTTGATAGGTAAGCAGTTGGTTCTTAGCCACGTAAAATAAATCTAATCTTTCGGGCCAGCCCTAGCAGAGCTGTTAATCAGCTCAGTGATCTGGTTAAACTAAGATATACTTAACTTTTCAGCCAACTTTATCCTGGAATGTATTGTGAAATACAGGATGATGCTGAGTACCCAGAGGAAAAGGGAATGCCATTAGACTGGACACGGGCTTTGGGTCTTAGTGTTTTTCAGTATTTACAGACAGCAGTGAGTTTAGACCTCTAGAGAAAAACTATTTTGTGCATCTAAGAATGGGCTTTTATTACTTACTTTTGAGCTGGAAGTCCTAAATATAAATTTATTTATTTAAAAAAAAAAAAATGTAATCCTCGTACTCTCAGTAGGAATAGTAATATGTATATCTTCACCATAACTTTGTCATCAATGTACACGAATTAGAGAATGTTGTACCACACTCATACCACTTAGGGGCCGTAAGACTTTGGATTTTGCTCCCCACATATGATATGACTTAGATATTGGGAAAATGGTCGTTGTCGACATTGGTATAAATTACTTTTCTCAAAACTACTGGAACAACTACACACCCTATAAAAAAACAAGAAAGAGAAAAAAATTATTCTAAAACATTTCTCCAAATGTTGGAGACTTTTCAAACCTAACCCCTGTCCGTAATATCCGTAGAGATTTCCAAATAACCCCATTTATATAAATGCACGCATCCAGGAGCATGCAATGAAAGTGGAATAAAGTAACAGAGAAAGAACGCAGAAGAGGGTGTATTATTTAATATCATTAGGTAAAGTTTCTCTCTCTCTCTCTCTCTCTCTCTCTCTCTCTCTCTCTCTCTCTCTCTCTCTCTCTCTCTCTCTCTCTCTCTGTCAGGTATGATGAGATGAAATTCGACTGTGCAGAAAAATCAATCAGTATCGGTCTCGAAATCTTTGTGTCATGGAAAAGATTAATTTGTCAAAATCTGATTGCATATTCTTGAATAACCTTAATGAATTTTGCTTGCAACGTCTTAACAGTTGCTGAATGAGCAGTTAGCTTTAAAAAATGTAAAAAGAAACTACCAATTCACAGATATTTTAACCTAGGAATTATAAGGAAAAATATATACAGAGCCCTCGAAAGCACTAGGATATCATTTTCAGTTCCAGTAACTTCTTGGAAGTTTCGAATAACTGCAAACAAGTTCTCTTTCTGAACTGATTACTGACCAAGAGGAGAGCCAACCGAAACCTGTGAAAACTCATTATTGGAATAACTTCTGTTTGGTAATGTAACCGAATAGTTTATCGGGAAAACTATTAGCTGACACATAACGAATGTTACGACATTTCCTAAGAACAACAACAAAACTGAAACAGTAACTAACAACAACGTCAGTGATGGTATTATTATTATTATTATTATTATTATTATTATTATTATTATTATTATTATTATTATTATTATTATTATTATTATTATTACGAATGTTAAAAAGTTTTTCATATGTAAATACATGTTTTGCATACTACTACTAGTAATCATGTATTTTTTCATATGAAAGATAGGATAATGTATCTTTAATTTATTCAGAATATCCACGGGAAATATTTTATTTTCACAAACGCATGTTTAAAAAATCTGTTTAATATCTCGTGTGCAAATAAGCTCCCTAACAAACATACCACTGCTTGACTTTTAGGGATAATTTAATGTTAATGCTCCCGTGCGAATAATGGCGGAATTATCACGAAAACTTCCAGACTACTTTGTGTCAGCTGTTCTTTCCTCACGAAAGCTCTTCGTTGGGTGAGTCGGTAGAGCTGCGGACTGTCACTCGATGGGCAGGAGTTCAATTCCCCGGCCGGCTGATGAAGAGTTAGAGGAATTTATTTCTGGTGATAGAAGTTCATTTCTCGCTATACTATGGTTCGGATTCCACAGTAAGCTGTAGGTCCCGTTGCTAAGTAACCAATTGGTTCTTAGCCACGTAAAATAAGTCTAATCCTTCGGGCCAGCCCTAGGAGAGCTGTTAATCAGCTCAGTGGTCTGTTAAAACTAAGGTATACTTAACTTTTCTTTCCTCACGAGAGTAAGTGTGCTCATTTAATATGGCCCTTTAAACACGACCAAACCACCTCCACCTCTTCTCCTGGCCTCGAAAGTAACAGACGAACGAGAGCCCAGTGTGTAAGTTGCTCATCTGTTATAGAGTGAGAGTAAGTACATAGGTTAAAGGAAGACTGTGAAACCAGGGATTTCGGGAAATCCCTGAAATTTTCAGGGAATTCGTGAAATCACGAATTCACTTAGGGACATTTGGTCCCCGATGGGTTAGTACTAAACACGGCGAAACAGTGATTGATCTACACCGTTTCGCCGTGTTTAGTACTAGTTCCTCGGGGATAGAATGTCCCTAAGTGCATTTGATCCCCGAGGGGCTAGTACTAACGCGGTTAAACACATTTGATCCCCGAGGGGCTAGTACTAAATGCGGCGAAACAGTGTAGATGAATCGCTGTTTCGCCGTGTTTAGTACTAGCCCCTCGGGTATCAGATGTCCCTAAGTGAATTCGTGATTTCACGAATGCTATGAAAATTTCAGTGATTTCGTGAAATCCCTGGCTTCACAGTTTCATGGTTATATATATATGTATAATATATATATATATATATATATATATATATATATATATATATATATATATATATATATATATATATATATATATATATATATATATATAGATATATATATATATATATATATATATATATATATATATATATATATATATATATATAAGAGAGTGAGAGAGAGAGAGAGATTTTATTTAGTTTAAGCTTCGTTATATATCAAGCAGAACTACCCAGTGCAAAAGGAAAATGTTGAACACTATGTTCTTCGACACAACATTCCTCTCCTGCCATTGCAAAAATCCTCAGCTTCATCAGTCTCATTTCCCCTGGTCGTCTGTCGTCACTCTCAGCCTCAGTTGTCGCGATTCCTGACATCCTAATTCATGATTACGGTCTCTACGGACGGAGAGATGAAAAAGTCACCGTATCCGACACCACTTTCATGGCTCAAAAGATTGAAGTGAATTTCCCCAACAGAAAATGGGCGGGGCTGAAAAGCATCACTGAGTGGTAGTCTCGAAGGGAATGTTAGTTGAGGAATGACGAGAAATGCCCAATAACGCTGTCAGTTTTAAGTGACATCCGCTCTTGTCTCATCTGCCTTTTTTTTATCAGTGTCGAAGTCTTGCCTTCAACTCTCGTGTCATTGTCTCACCAGAAGTATTTACGCCAGATATAAATTTCATTCGTGAAAGTTGGGCCCCACTATTCTCTGCAATTTTTCACTTAATTGTATATCGAAAAACTCCCATTTTTCGTTTTTATTCTGCTGGAATGTATTCTGTATTCTGCTGATCGAAATTTGCATATGGGTTTTTAAGTGTCACATGTTTTGGGAGGCCAAAATGACTGTTTTTTCCAACCTTTTTAAATGTCAACTATCATAGAATTTCGGTAGAGAAGATAAGACCTCTGCATCACGTCGCGTTTCAGTGGCCTCAAACACTTTATTTTACTACTGTACGTTTTTAACAAATGCTACTCCGCAAACTATTGCAATAACGTGGATTAGTTGACTCGCTGTGCAAATAAAATTGTCTGATGAATCTGGATTTTAAAGATTTATTAAGCATGCAAATGTCCGAAATGAAAAAGAGAAAACGTTGCCAAATACCAGTTTGGAGAGAGAGAGAGAGAGAGAGAGAGAGAGAGAGAGAGAGAGAGAGAGAGAGAGAGAGAGAGAGAGAGAGAATAATACTGACACGGTTTGATAAAACTCAAAGAGGTCACTCATAAATTCAACAGTGTGTTGTTATTTCCCGTTATGAAACAAATTGCTAGTTCCTAATAGATGGACTGTTCATTAGTTCATCATAACTGCAAACATGGTCATCATACTCTTCAAATCATGAACAGAAAGCATGATTGTTAATCAATATCATAATATATATATATATATATTATATATATATACATGTATGTATGTATGTATATATATATATATATATATATATATATATATATATATATATATATATATATATATATATATATATATATATATATATATATATATATATATATGTATGTATGTATGTATATATATATATATATATATATATATATATATATATATATATATATATATATATATATATATATATATTTGTAAATGGAAAACAGCAGGAATAATACACGATAACAAATTGAAACAATCAGATTCTGCGTTTTTAAAACTTTCAATTAAGAACCCTCCCCACCCCCAGGAAAGAAACAGACACGTACAGACATACAAAATAGATATTTACAACCACAGAAAGCTAACAATGATTAGAATAGCTCTTTGGAACAGTCTTGGCATTTCCATTTAACAATTAGACTGCAGTGAAGGCTCAGTGGACATAATAAGTGGTAGTCTCAGGTCAATGGATCATAATTTCTCTGATTAAAATCAAAGAAAGTTAATAAGATTTTTTGAAACAAAATTTGTAATTATAAAGCAAAGCCTCTCTCTCTCTCTCTCTCTCTCTCTCTCTCTCTCTCTCTCTCTCTCTCTCTCTCTCTCTCTCTCTCTCATGAGACAGTCTACGCACTGAAATATGCGACGCAAAATAAATCCATAAACTAATAAATTTGTTCCTTGTCAATCCGTCCTTTTTTTCAAGCATTTTTGAAAAATGCTTTCCAGGGTACAATGGCCCAAGGAAATTTATACATCAAAAACTTTTATGCTTTAAATTTCACGAGTGGCAGATATTAGGAGCGGGACTTTCAATAACAAAATGTCAGGGAATAAAATATTTCAGGGGACGTGAACATTAAAAAAGCACTGTTGATATATTGCATAAAAGATAAAACAAGATTCATGTGCAATATCAAAAAGCATTTTTCTTCTGGATCTTAAATTTATGGGTGGAAAAATGATTAAAAAAATTGACGCTAAGCTTCAACACAAATTCCAGTCATAACAGTGAAAAAAAAATATGGTTATTGTAAAGGTAATTTAAGTAAAAACATACTTTCACCACATATGAAAATTAAAATTTTCTTTCGCTCATATAAAATTAGTATTATTAACGAAAACTCGTTATCATATGCCAGAAGATTAAATGACAAGTATCAAACTATTATTGCGTCCTGCTATTTACAAATTGTTATCTGCTAGCAATGGGTAAGATTAGAACAAGAATTTTGTTTTGTACGCATCGCAGCCAAGGAATGCGGATAATTCATTAAACCCTAATTGAAGAAATAATTATGCAATTTTTTAAATACCTAATAACTCTGTAAAATATAAAAATTTTCTCTGTACTTGCTAGGTCAGAATTAATACATGAGTTTTTAAAATATATTTGAAACATTTGCTAATCAGACCAACATAAAATATGTAAGTAAACAATGAAAAACGAATTGTAAATATTCAGGGCACAATTCCAGTACGGCATTGCTAAAATTATTTTACTCCCTTATTGCTTGCATGTACCAAATTTAACAATTAAGACTCCTTTCTTTTAAGTTTGCAAACTGCAAATTTGATATTGAAGGTTCTTTTCCTTTTTCACATGATGAATCTTTAATATTGGAACATTCTTATTGTTTCTGCTTATGGTATATCTAGAAATCAAGGGTCCTTTATTTTTCTGAAGTTATCAGAAGGCAACAAAAAAATCGAGAAAGTCTAATGCGAATAATAACTTAGTCAAGGAGCTTGTGAACGCATCTTATGATTGGTTGGTTTAGATTAATCTGGCTTCTGCCAGCACGGGCCATTGTTCTGAGACGTCCTGTGAGTGTAGTAAGGCGTGAAATTGTGTTGGAGACTCATGTGAACCTCTGACTCTGTCTGACCAGCAGAGTCGAACGTATTGCATGACATCTATAATTGATTTGAAACATTTAATGACCACGGAAATTACTTCTAAATTAAAAACAAAAAGAAAAAAGTCACTTTTCATTCGGTTTATATTTAACATTGGAATCTCCCGGTTTCTCCACACTCCCTACCCGGTTTCATCTGGGAAACTGAGATATATAATGTAGCAGGTAAAACAGATAAAGTCTCATCTTGTCCAGCTCAGTGGAATTTTATCTTTCATTTTCTTAGATTTTAGCGAGGAGGCTAAAACCGTTACAAAATTTTTAACAATAAAAGGAATTTTCTCTCGTTCCTTGCTTCCTTCCAGCAATGTTGCTTTATGCTCCGCACATGCAACAAGGTGTACGAACTGGTGCTGATTCAGAATGCAGTACAGCAATCGAATCAAGTAGGAACGCGCCGATGAGAGCAAACACCGCGCAGTCTGTGAATGACTTTGTGTATTGTTGATAACATATTACTTCCGACGTCTCACGGTATTATTTTCCGTACACCAGGATACATAAAAATATTCACGTAAATATTTTTACATGTTTTTAACGTCTATTTTTTTTTTTTCTTTTAAAGTAACAGAAATGACGAGAGGAAATCTGTTATGACAGTATGATTTTATGATGAAATTAAATATAATTTGTTCATTAATGAACGCTGTCAAAACTACGAACATGGCAGTAAAAAAAAGTGACGTTCACTTAATACTAATATTTTAAGATGAAATGTTTATAAATATCCATCCCAGGCGAAATGTTTGATAGCCATTAAATGTTCAAAGGAAGTTATAACGATGAATTAACATTTGTCTAGTAACGGAATATTCACGATATCTACATCAAGGAAAGGTATACGTTATGAAAAATTACCCTTCTTCCAAACAGATAGGAAGAGGGAAGTCGAAGCCCTCAATAGATATCAAAGAAGGCAGCAGTGCTCCAAGTATCTTCATCTTGATTCGAAACCCCTATGTGACATTTTGGGAGATTGTGCAGGCCTTCCTGCCTTCATAATTGTTTTATAAGACATTGATATTTTTTAGGGAGATATAGTCTCTTTCATAACTTATTCTCCTAGTTTATTTTTGTAACGTATTTTCTTAACATGTATGTTCTCAGTCTGGTAATTCATTTTTCGTATTGTGTACATTTTCAAACGCTTAAGTATATGAATGACTAATGGGAGGAGTATGAGTGTCTATTGAAAGTTTTGTTCTCACCATTTCGCTATATATAGCGCTGAGTGAACTTAGAGGGTCCTTTGGTTTAGGGTATGTACCTCAATTTCATGCATCCGTTCGTATAAACACAAGTCGATAAAATCAGAAATACGATAAAGTCCGAATTTTGATAAAATAAACTGTAATGTACAGTAATAATATTGTCAGTGACATAATCTGGATCATTTTTAGGTCATTCGTGATAACTGCAGAAGCCGTTCCAATTTAGATGGTATTGCCAAACTGCAGAGTGAGAGTTTGTCCTTGGAGAGAGAGAGAGAGAGAGAGAGAGAGAGAGAGAGAGAGAGAGAGAGAGAGAGAGAGAGAGAGAGAGAGAGAAAATAAAACAGATTTTAGGAAGTCTTCTCCAATTGCGTTCGTTTCCCGAAAAGGAATTTGGTGTTTACTCCCGAGCTTGAGACGAAAGCAAAGCAATCTTTCATTTAAGCTTAATGGATTGTCTTCCTCCCTGCATTTCCTGCCTCGTCCCCTTGTTTGGTTGGTCAATAATTGTTCTGTCCTTTTTCTGAACCATTTCTTTCTGGCTGGACAGGTAAATAATTAATCATCTTCTACGTTTTTCACTATTTCCAAGTTTTGATGAAAGGAATCACGTATTGTTTTTCCATTCCTGTATTCTGGGCACCTCATTTTCCTTTGTCAGTATTTTCCAGTTATCCCTGTAATTTTATTTGTCTTACATTTCCATTTCTTCGTCTGCACCTTTATCTGTTTGTAATACGATTAAACCAGGTATAGTTTTTCAATTATTTTTTATGCTAAAAAGTTTAATACTTTAGGATATTCTGAAATGACACATCCACATATTTATTCATGTGGTTTGCCTCCTTGAGAACCATGTCAGTCTTATTTAGTAGGATTAAAGTCCGTGCTAACTTAAGGTCGTCGTAATGAAAATTGAACAACAAAGAACCATTTGTAAGAGTGTTATTATTATTATTATTATTATTATTATTATTATTATTATTATTATTATTATTATTATTATTATTATTATTATTATATGAAGTCAGAAAACAATACACGAAGAATTTTAATAGTCATGTGCAAAAGATAGAGTAGAAATTAATGCGTATATAATTGATACTATACTGTAATATAAATATGTACATATACCATACTTGAGTGTAGATAATTAAAAATAACAATATATAAAACTTAACATATATCATCGGAAATAACTAACAAATTTAATAAGGACAGGGCTTCCGGAAGGCCACGGTACAAAGTCGATACAGTAATTCACTGTTTATTGTAGACTGACAGCGTGATGTTGTAAACGAAATATAATTTTGAAGGCTCAGCGGCAAATGAAGTCGGATTCAGTAAAATATATATTTCGATAATCAACGACAGATTTACTTCTATTAAAGCTGTGATTGTAAACCGACATAACGATTTTGATATTCAGCTTCTCCTAATAGCAGAGGTCTAATAGGAAATTTAATTCGACAAATTCTGATTTTGCATATCGCCGTTTGACAAAGGGCCGAGTTTGTAGATATATATATATATATATATATATATATATATATATATATATATATATATATATATATATGGATTATATATATATATA
>NC_089745.1:18949324-18961824 GCF_040412425.1 Macrobrachium rosenbergii
AGACCAGAGAATATTCTAACTGTCACACTGGGCATTGCTCCTGGATTCGCCAGTTCGAAGTCTTTAAGTAAAAATCCCGTTGAATTAACCTCCAGGTTTTAGTTTTTGAAAAAGAAAACTATTGTGCCGGCTTTGTCTGTCCATCCGCAATTTTTTTGTCCGCACATTACTGTCCTCCCTCAGATCTTATAAACTACTGAGGCTAGAGGGCTGCAAATTGGCATGTTGATCATCCACCCTCCAATCATAAAACATATCAAATTGCAGCCCTTTAACCTCAGTAGTTTTTATTTTATTTAATGTTAAATTTAGCCATAATCGTGCTTCTGGCAACGATATAGGCCAGGCCACCACCGGGCTGTGTTTAAAGTTTCATGGGCCGCGGCTCACAGCGTTATACCGACACCACCGAAAGATAGATCTGTTTTCGATGGCCTTGGTTATACGCTGTACAGAAAACTCGGTTGCGCCGAAGAAACTTCGGCACATTTTTCACTTGTTTAGGAACTAGATCAATCTCTGATATTCTCATCTGCTCATTGTTTGAGTGAACGTCGTTGAAATGCTTATATAGCGTCGCTTCCATTGCACCTTTTCTCCAAAAACCTTCGGCTTGAGATGATACAAGATTGGAAATTCATAGGAAGATGAAATGATATTAGTTTTTTAGAAACATTATATTAAGACATGCATAAGTCACAGAGTTGCCATTATTTTCGATGTTTTGTTTTCCAGACCTCGTGACCTTGATACTCAGTGTCAAAATTAAGTCAAATAATCAGAGTACGTAGGTTAATTTCCTGCCCAATTTCATTAACAGATGATATAATAATAATAATAATAATAATAATAATAATAATAATAATAATAATAATAATAATAATAATAATAAATAATAATAATAATAAATAGGGATTTAGTGCAAACTTTTGCACGACCTCGTGAATAATAATACGAGTATAATTCACTAAAGCTGGGGAGATATACAGAGCCACAGAAATTAAATGTTAAATTCTAACTAAATACTCCCACACACAAAGCTGACAGGAATCACTGAAATACGCAAACGTTAAGTGAGTTACGTTAAGGGAATTATTTTTATATCTAAATAAAAAATATGATGATGGTGAAAATGTTTAAAATACGCAGAGGTCGGCTTTGAAGGAACAACATTCACTACACTTAAGAAAATCACTATTTAGGGGGAAATATGATTCACACGAGAAAATTATTGAAATATAAAGAAATAAATTGAATATGAGGTGATATTTGATTGGAATTTGATATGTGGGCTGACATGTTAGTAGTCTTTTTGGAAGATGTATGTAAAACATCAGTATCAGATTTTTGTTATTCTTATGTTTATTCAAATTCTTGGTCTTAAAAGTAGGTTGGGCTCAAAATCAGGTTGGTGATTTTCATGAAGAGCCGGTGAAAACTATGATAAAGAATATTAATAGTAATATGCACCCTATATAATGATTCGTTTTCAATAGGAATAATGTCCATACCTGAACAAAAAGGAAATCAGGCAGTCTTGAAATTTAAATTTCATCGCCATCGAAATATATATATATATATATATATATATATATATATATATATATATATATATATATATATATATACATACATACATACATACATATATATACACACACACACACACACACACACATATATATATATATATATATATATATATATATATATATATATATATATATATATTACAAGATTTGTTTTTACGAATTCGCGACTATTCCGTAATAAGCAAATTATCGTTTTATTAAACTTCTAAAACTTGTTTATCTTGTAAGTTATTAAAACTGCTTGCTGTGTTTAGCAAAACAAGAAAATATATTGCGATCTTTTGATGGAAATAATGATATATTGGTATGACCGAAATTACTTGAAGCATTAAGCTGCGAAATATATCCGTGGGCCTTTAGTAATAAGAGTCATGTTCCTTCCAAAGTTTTGAATTATGCGTTCATAAGCCAGGTCGTAGAATATTCAGTAGCCAGCAAGCAAGGCCCTTAATAAGAGACGCTTTTCTCAAATAATTAATGAGTTTAATTAAATGTAAATGTGCAGTTAGGTCTTAAGGACACTTGTGAATTTTAGAATGTCAGATATATCATGAACCGCTGATACGAAGGTGTTTAGAACGGCACGTACAAACTTAAACAAACACACACACACGAGCTGTTGGGTGGGGAGGTTTAATAGGGTGCACATAACAAAACGAAATACGTTCTTGTGAAAATTACCAAAGACCCATTACGCCAGATCCCTTATGTAATTAAAAAGAAAAACAAAATTGCTTAGCAAATCGAAGACGCATTAGTTAATAAAGAAGTGAGGGTATGTAAATGAATACACATACACACACATACATATATACATATATATATATATTTATATATATATATATATATATATATATATATATATATATATATATATATATATATATATATATATATATATATATATATGTATGTGTGTGTGTCTGTGTCTGTGTCTGTGTGTATTGAGAGACAGAGAGAAATAGAAAGAGAGAGAGAGCCGCTGAGGCTGAGTGGTATACTGTAGTAAGCTGGTACCTTTGCTGGGCCCGTGATTCTTCGTGGCCTATCATCCACCAAGCTGTTCATGTATATCAGCATTTGCTTGGATCAGCAAAGCCGCGAAAACTGTACTCTTCTGGCTCCACCCTCCTGAGAGGGGGAAAATGTGTTGGCAGTCGAGCTTATTCCATTTTACCGAATATTGTCTCTAATCCAATTTCTGAGGATCCGACTTTTAATTTACTTATCCATACATGCTGTTTCTTTCTTTTTGGCAATATTGCTGTGACACTATAGAATATTCAAATGTACAGTGCTGTTAAATAAGTATTTAATATTTTTATGCAGTAATTAATCGTTTTAAGATTACAACCAGGGAGTTCTTGTACCATATGATCGATTACCGAATATTGTCTCTAATCCAATTTCCGAGGATCTGGCTTTTAATCTACTTATACGTACATGCTGTTTCTTTCTTTTTCGCAATATTGCTGTGACACTATAAAATATCCAAATGTATTGAATGCAATCTGTTGAAGAGCGTGTCTATTAAGTATATTTAATATGTAATTTATGCAGTAATTAATCGTTTGGTAAGATTACAACCAGAGAATTATTTTACCGTATGATCGATTACAACCACCAACAGGCAAACGCCGCCTACTCAAGAAGAGTAAACACAGTCATGTCATCCAAGATAGTGACTGTATGAACAATCTATGCAAAGTTGTGTTGATACAATAAATAAGCTGGATCAAGCTTAACTGAGACTTTTCTTCATGTTTGTATCACAAAGTGAGGGATATTTGAGTGTAAATGTTGCTGGCTGGCCGTTCTGGCCTTCAAGGAAAACAGCCAGCGCGTGTGTGTGTGTTTGGTGAAGGGGGAAGTGGTGATCGTGTTGTGGATAGTAGAATTGTTGGTGTTGGGGAAATGAGGCATTCTTTTAAGAATTGCTGGCAGTTTGGGACCTATGATAACCTTTTTAGTTACTTTATTGCATGCATTCATGAAGAAAATTAAAGCGGAAAGATGTTTCGGAAAGGTTATGTAATGGTGCTCCCCATAAGTGACTCACTAAGTTAGAGTTGGGTTTTTTTTTTTTTTGAGGAATGTAATGTCTCTTAGACGGGACCTATCGAGAAAAGGACAGTCTTTGAGCAAACATCCAAGAATGAAGTGACAAGCAGTAAGCTTGAAATGTGTGCATGAGCCCATAGATCCATGAGCCTAGTGATTGTTTGATTTTAGAGTATGTGGCGTGACAGCTACCTAGGCAGTATGCTTATGAATCATGGCTTTATATTGGCGTATTTTCAATTTGTGCCACATCGTTGCATTCAAGAGACCTAGAACAGATCAGTGCATAGACTATGCAGAATCTAAACTGCAAAAGAAAAAAAAATACGTGCATTGTAAATACAGTCCGAACTGACTGCTGAACTGGCGGAAGCAGAGGATTATTATTATTATTATTATTATTATTATTATTATTATTATTATTATTATTATTATTATATATTTCAGTAGATGAAACCTGTCCACATGGAACAAGCACACCAAAGGGGCCATTGACTTAAAATTCAAACTTCCAAAGAATGGTGGTTGCAACCGTCCACCGCAGACCCCACACTGCAGAAGTAATTGATCATGATACAGAGCTAGTGATTTTGCGTCGCCCGGGGGGGAGACGCGAACCCGCGACATCTGAGTGGCATGCCACGACTCTAACCACTATACCAGTGGACACTTGGAAGTGACAAATCTGCCACAAAATGGCCTGTGTGACTAGTTGAACAACGTAGCAGAAAGTGCACTTTGTCCCCGCCACTCCAACGAATCGAACTGCTTGTTTATGAGGACAGTTTTGACCTCACGCCTTTCTTCCGCCCTTCGGGAAGGTATACTGGACCAAATGACCTTTAGGCACTTCAAGTGTCGTTGGGAGAAGAAGGTGTGACGTGCACCCACTTGCAGAGGAGATACAGGAGCATCCAGATGATGCCACAGTGGAACAATGGCCGGTAAAACCTCCCTCTCCCCTCCTGAGTTTGCAATTTATGGGCAAGAGACCGTGCTGAAATAACACCAACTTATTCATAAACAACAGCATAGTCTGCAATACTTTAGTCGATGATCAGAAACGGAGAAAGGACAGATCGACTTCTCGTGACGGTGAACGTTCCTTTAAAATCTTATTATTGTTTCCTGTAATTGTTATTCTGTTGTAATTGTGTTTAGCCATGTTTTTAGTTTTCTTTAAAAGAAAACTATTGAGATGGCTATTTGTCTGTCCGTCCGCACTCAGATCTTAAAAGCTACTGAGGCCAGAGGGCTGCAAATTGGTAAGTTGATCATCCACCCTCCAGTCATCAAACATACCGAATTGCAGCCCTCTAGCCTCAGTAGTTCTTATTTTAAGATTAAAGTTACACATGATCGTGCGTCTGGCACCGCAAGAACACAGGCCACCACGGCCGGCTAAGAGTTTCATACATCATTATACGCTGTACAGAAAACTTGATTTCGCTGAAGAAACTTCGGCGCATTTTTTGCTTGTTTTCTTTTTTTTCAGTAATTAGGCGTACTCATGTCTTTACGATGTAATTGTTTTTTTGTTATAGCTGTGTGGTTGTGTAGGTGCGATGTGAGTGTTGTGTGGTTGTGTAGGTGCGATGTGAGTGTTGTGTGGTTGTGATGGTGCGATGTGAGTGTTGTGTGGTTGTGTAGGTGCGATGTGAGTGCTTGAGAGTGTGTTCTGAAATGAACTTCAGAAAATGACTGAATGAAAGAGAGAGAGAGAAAGAATGTGTTTATGTTTGTATATGTCTTCGTTTAGTATTCTTACTTTTAATTTACAAGTTTTATCCATACCTGCATTTATGATTAATCGTAACATTTGAGCAGGAAAGGCTGTTTAAAGTAACAGCTCCTTCGTTTCATAACTTATCTTATCCCCCTCCCTGTCCATTATTCTCCTAAATAATAAAAGTCTGGTTTTTCTAATGTAGTGGAATGTAATCGCGAGTTAAAGCGAAGGGAAGAAAATGGAATTCGCTTAAACGATAACAAAGCAAAAACAAAATAAATTTGTTTTAGAAATGTCCTTATAGCAAGTAGCTAGAGAAATGAAGAACAATCATGAAAACTTAAAACTAAAACTGATCTTGTCTCCCGAACAGAAGCGGAATTCTTGATTCGTTTAGTCAAATGTGTGTTACTGGCTTGCAACGTACCCAAGAATTCCTATTTATTACACTGCGCCAGCGTTAGGCAGATTCATTTATATATTCATTAAACGTAAATTCATTCAAGACACTTGGCTTTTATGAGGTTATATCAACGCAAATAAGGAAGTAATTGGAAGAAACTTGACCCAGTCTCACGATCAAAGGCTGAGATGATTTGAAACAACTTTTCAAATATCAGGAATAATAAAGTAAGCGAATGAGAGAGAGAGATGATTATCGTCGTTATTCCATATACCTTTTGGGGACAGAACGAATACAGGCCTTATTGAATGTTATGTAACGATAATGTTTCAATATAATTATGTTACAATCTACCAGGATATTGTATGAGCATAGGCAGTTTGCTCTCACGCGTCTTGCGTAATGTGTATCCGGAATATTTTGAGACTGAATTTCTCTCACTTATTTAGAACTCGAAATGGGTTAGAGATTAAATGACATTTTTCCGACCTGGCCAGATGGTAAAGATTTTAATTCATTTTTATGATGATCGGATAAATATTTAATCTATATGTACAACGAAAGTTTTATTGAAGATATCCCATAGTAAAGCACTCATAAAATATTTTAAATCTGATGATAAAAATTCAACTGCAAGCAGAAATACTTCGGGCTGCTACCTTAAGAAGTACCAACGGCTCGGGAATGTGATTCACCACAATCCCTATCCAGAGGACTTTTTGATAGAGGGCTTTGAATCCCTGGAGGAGAATATGCCCTTGAATGGTGGAAGACCCTTCTCATGAAGAAAACAGGTACAAATAAGTCAAGCCAGTACATTGACTTAAAAATGCTACCATGATGCTAGTGAAGAAAGTGAACTGGAAAAACAGGATAATATAGGCCCAGGACACGCCAGTGGTTGCACACTCTAAAATGGTAGGCGATTCTCTTTTTCTGAGGACAATTAACCACGCTTTCAACCCCTGCGGGATATAGGAAAAGGAAAATAATGGGATTCTCGCAGCTGTACTTGGTGTGAATGTTATTAAACAGTAATGCGCTTGATGTTTGCAGCCCCATACGTTTATTGATATTGGATGAAATGAAATGACACACATATAATATATATATATATATATAATATATATATATATATATATATATATATTATATATATATATATATATATATATATATACATATATATATATATATATATATATATATATATATATATATATATATATATATAATACAATATAGTATAATAAAAGATAAAAAGGCCCATAAAACACTGTATGAACGTTTCAACCATATATTTCGAGCACAGAAGGAAGTGCTCGAAAATATGGTTGAAACATTCATACATACATACATACATACATACATACATATATATATATATATATATATATATATATATATATATATACATACACACACACATATATATATATATATATATATATATATATATATATATATATATATATATATAATATATATATATATATATATATATATATATATATATATATATATATATATATATATATATATATATATATATATATATATATATATATATATATATATATATATATATATATATAAAATATAAAAGGAAAATAACTGGGAAATATTCAGGAAACATATCCAGTGGAAGACATTAAAACCACATCACTAAGCTGTCTTATTTATTTTATAGCCAGCGTTTCGTAATTATGTACAAAATTACATCTTCAGAATGTGCATAAGAAAAGATAAAAAAATTATAAGTATAGTTTTAGAATACATTTAAAATATTACATTAAGAATGAAATAAATAAAAATAAAAACACAACCAACCTAGAGGTGAGGCAGTAAGGAACTAAATGGAAAGAAACCACCACAGTAAGGAGTTAAGCTAAATACAGTTGACCAGAGCACTCCAATATCAGGAACTATTCAGAACAATGTAAAACCTGCACTGAGAACAAAGATTTTAGTGTCATCGGTCATACTGCCAACCCTCAAGATTTAACAATTTTAGAGTCGTTATTTATAAAACAACTTGTACCAGCATTAAGTACCCATACATCCGCTGGTCAACTGTTCAAATAGTGTTTTATGGGCCTTTTTATCTTCATATTATACTGTGGTATTACAGTAAAAATATTCATATATATACGTGCATATATATATATATATATATATATATATATATATATATATATATATATATATATATATATATATATATATATATATATATATATATATACAGTGGAAACTTCTTACAGCGTTCAAAGACACAAGGCACATATCATATGACCTTTGTTAGCAAGTGTTATTTGACTAAATGCCGTCATGTTTTACCATCTGAACTTCTGAAACCATATTCACGAATCCACAGGTGCACAAACACAAAAAACTATTCATGTAAATGTAGCAAACAGGTTTCTGGGATAATAACCGCAATGTTCAGCTCAGTTGTAACTGGGCGCATCCTTTATTTCAGATCATTCGAACAAGCATGTAGGACACGAGATTCCCGATTCCTGATATCCTACCAGCTGCCTACGGGTAAGTAATCAAACGCATTTGATTTTGGTTTTGTCAGTTATTACTTAGGAAGGGACATGAATCCAAGAAGCATTGGATATAGGGGAGTCTGTTTCAGGGATAAGAAAAAAACTTTAGTATTAACTGGCAGAAAAGGCGAAGGTAGAGATCACATATGCACTTAGCAGATATGAATATTATCTAACAGTTCCAAAAATTAGTAATTATGTTTTCTGCGTAAAGTAAAATACCTGGTCTAATGATCGTTAGGTTTGTTACCGACTTGTAGTTTTCTATGACTTTTGGTAGTTATATTTGTTTTACAAAAAAATAAAACATAAAAACGACTTTGATGCTAAAATCAACATAAACTAATATATAAATTAATATATATATATATATATATATATATATATATATATATATATATATATATATATATATATATATATATATATATATATATATATATATATATATATATATATATATATATATATATATATATATATAATGTGTGTATAATGTGCGTACAGCACACGTGTGTGTGTGCGTGTTTAAGTTTGTTTTGCAGTTCCACAATTTACTCTTCAACAAGGAAACATCCGTAGAGGGCTATTGCCGTCAGTGCACAGTATGTGGTGCACTTGAAGCATTAATAGAGAGTGTTTGCAGTGTCCCTTCGACCCTTTGCTGTACTCCCTCTTTAACCTTTTAGTTGATCTCATTCTCTTTTCCTTTCTTCTGGCTTCCTGCCCAACCTCTCTAACTACCGTATTAACTCCCAGACCAAGTGTGGCGTTTCATCTCATTTTCACTTTTGGGTCCTGGTACTTCATCCCATTGATTTTCTGGCTCTCTTTGTCTTGCTGTCCAACCACTCCAGCTCAGTCTTTTACTGCCTTAAGCTGTGAATGGCTGAAAAATACCCCAGTGCCCACGGTGTGGCCTGAATTTCACAGTTCATTCAATCGTTCCAGCACAAAAACTACTAACATAACGGTTGCAAGTCTGCAGTTACAATTACTATACCCAGGATAACTATTGCAATAATAATTCAATAATTATGATGATACTGGTAAACGCACTGTTACTGTCACTGACGTATTCAGTAACATATCGATAGAATAGAACTGTTGTGGAACTACAGTGATCAATAACCTGACTGATTAATATAAGATTATCTGGTGTTACATCACTACAATAATGGAATGTTATAATTGCCATGCAAACAGGAATTTAATCGTTGTATATTGTAACCAATAGACTAACTATAAGAGAGAAAGAGGTTTGAGAGGGGGGAGGGGTTTGGAGCTGGTAGAGTATGGGAGAGGAACAACAAGGCGGAGTGGTGGGAGAGGGGTGTGTAATAGGGTCCTCCTAATCCTTGTTGAATAAATGAGATGAATTTGTTACCTGGTACCGGATGCGATATCTATTGTATCGATGCAAGGTAAACGCAATTAGGCTGAAATGGAAACTGATGCCGCTACATTTCAGGTCGGAATTGGCTTAGACATTCATATTTCTCTCTCTCTCTCTCTCTCTCTCTCTCTCTCTCTCTCTCTCTCTCTCTCTCTCTCTCACACACACACACACACACAACATATATGAATAGCTGCATGAAGCGTATTAAACAGCAAACAAGTAAAATTTGCGCCGAACTTTCTTCAGCGCAATCGAGTTTTCTGTACAGCGTATAATCCAGGCCACATAAAATAGATCTGTCTTTCGGTGGTCTGGGTATAATGCTGTATGAGCCGCGGCCCATGACTCTTTAACCACGACCCGGTGGTGGCTTGTCCTATATCCTTGCCAGATGCGCGATTATGACTAATTTTAACCTTAAATAAAATTAAAAACTACTAGGGCTAGAGGGTTGCAATTTGGTATGTTTGATGATTGGAGGGTGGATAGTCAACATACCAATTTGCAGCCCTCTAGCCTCAGTAGATTTTAAGATCTGAGGGCGGACAGAAAAAGTGCGGACTTTTACAGAAAACCAAAAATAGAATAAGAAAATACGAAACCAAATAACTAGAGCGAAAAGCATGAGAGTAATTTAATAGGATTCGCCCTCCCAGTAAGTTGGAGGGCACGAGCTTGTTGTAAATGGACTTCCACCAAATCATCAGATTTCTTACTGAGTTTTTAAACGTTTTATCAACTTACATAAAGTGAGATGTGGGATATTTTTCATTTAGCAGTGCAGTGCATCTGTACTTATATTTTTATATCTTACTTGTGGGTTATAAGTTGGTGATTAGTTCAGCTTGAGCCGATCTTATGCTTACCTGGGCTCTTGCCCAAGTAAGCTTGATAAGATTTTATAGGGAAAAGGATTCTTGGTGTGGACCTCTTGATACGGACCTCTCTTTTATTTCACTCGGCATAACCTCTGCTCCGCTATTTTGTTTCTGTCAGAGCACTAACTGTTACTCGTGAAGACTGTCTATCAGCAGTTCTTTTGTCGTCAAGTAGATTAAGCAAATAAAATATACATCATAATTCTCTTTTATGTGTATATTAAAAACGCTTTCTGGACGGCGTATTTACCTTGATCCCAAAAGAGGTAGACATAAAAAAGAGATGTTTTCGAGTTTCGAAGGAAGGATCTCTTGGGATTGAAACTTTTTTGGAAAAACTCTTACTGTAAATATTCATTTCAGGTTTTAAGACGAAATGAGATCCGGAGAACGATGCAAAGTTAGAAATTAAAAACTTTCATATACAGCGACTTTTCTTTGTTAATCCACAGCTCTTGGTAAAAACATTAAAACGTATTTTCAGTGGGAGTGCATGGGAATGGCGTATGAAAATATTATTTTCCGTTAAGAGAAACACGATACACATTACTGCGTAAATTCTCTCTGTTGTAGGATTAGATAGAGAAAATTTATTGATAAATTCCAGTTCATAAACAAGAATTCATAGGTCTTCACATCCAGTGAAGGTGATCGATGAGTAAATAATTAAAATATGCAAAATTGCATATTTGATATTTCAGCTTCAACGACCCTTATGAACATTATACATTCTCCTTATGTTTCTTTATGATTGTCTGTAGAGTTTGAAAATCAATTAGGACAAGAAAAGGATACTGATTAGATGGCATCCCTTTTTTCAAGGGGATTTCAGATTGCCTGCCCTGTGTACTTCTTCATCTTAGTAGCATATCCTTGTACACCCTGCATCCAAAAAGTAGGATTGATGTAAACCAAGTAGCATATCCATGTACACCCTGCATCCAAAAAGTAGGATTGATGTAAACCAAGTAGCATATCCTTGTACACTTTGCATTCAAAAAGTAGGATTGATGTAAATCAAGTAGCATATCCTTGTACATCCTGCATCCAAAAAGTTGGATTGACTAATCCAAGTACTTTTTCTTTTACTTTCATCATCCCAATCTTTCAAACTTGATGTAATTTCCATGTAAGAGTATTTTCCCATTTACTGCATTTCATCGGCGCACTGTAATCTTTGAAGGATCATTTTGCCGTCCCTTAGAGCCCCTAGTGCAACCCCTTTCATTCCTTTACAACACCTCCGTGATGATCTCTTTCTTCCATCTTACTTTCCACCTTCTACTAACAATTGTTTCAATATTATTTTTAGCGCTGAATGGCCTCACAGTTCCCAGCTCTTGGCCTTTGGCCAAAATTTTATATTCCATTTCCAAACTACCCATTCCTCATTTTCTTCTACACTTACCATTTCACAGAATACTCTGATAATAAGTCCTGATTCTGGCAAGTGCGATCAGTTTATTTAATTCCATACTTTATGAATGATCTAATCGTCCACTATTATGAGCCTCGGGGAATTTTATGCCATATTTCTTTAACCTTTAACCTTTAAACCTTAGCATATTCTCATGGTTTCTTAACTTCTGTTGGGCAACTCTTTTCAAGAAGAAACTTGGGCGCATCTTTTACTTGTTGTAGTTTACACCCAATTCGTCTTCACTAGTGGATCCAGAAAAATTTCTTGGGGTGGGCACCAATTTTCATATTATACATAGTTACATACATTATATATATTTATATGTATATCTATATATATACATATAGACATGTATATATACTTACATATATATATATATATATATATATATATATATATATATATATATATATATATATATATATAAATGTTATTATTTAGTATCTTAATAAATTTTATTATT
>NC_089745.1:18971824-19081824 GCF_040412425.1 Macrobrachium rosenbergii
TCTTCTGTCTAATCTGGATTAATACTTAAACTTGTAAACTTTTTTCCTCAATATTTTCTCTTATGTATGCATGCAGATTTTTTCTTCTAACTCTCAAGCATATTTCCAAACATGCCCACAAAATTCTCTCCATTCTTTTCCACTGGCACCCACCTTTGCTTTTAAATCACCAAGTACAACCATCCTTTCATGGTCTCCAAACCAAAAGCACAGAGTCGAACTCTCCCAAACAGTAGCCTCTTTTGCGCTTATTCATAGCCAGTTCATAGACATTTTTTCCCCATTTTTCTCAGCCTTATCCCTAAAATTCTCAAACCAGAAACTTTGTACCCTTTCACCCGCCCCTACATTCTGCTTGATACTCCAAGTTCTACATTATTAACCGCTGCAAACACTCCCTTAATCCTTCCCATTCCTGAACACTGACCTTTCACACGGGTCTTGCTCAGTGCCAGGGCATCCAACTGCATGTCCGTGAAAAAATCAACTGTCATACATTACCTCTACTGTGCACCTTATTTATGTACATTAAAAGCTACAAAATGTATTATCTTGTATGATTCTGGATTTTGCAACCGAAATGAAAAATGGGGCTACGAACCACATGCCCCCGACCACATGGTGACTTTCACACTAACACATGGCAGTGAGAAATGTAATGTTTTTTAGGCATTCTTCAGGATTGATCACGTTTTTGATATTGTCCCCATGAGTAAAAGCTCGTCTGCAATATATGGGACCCTTCCCTCATACCCTTTCCTAGGTGTTCATTTACCTTGGGATAAATTATAACTGAATTGCACCCCAAAATATCGGCACTTCATTGGGTAAACAGGTGTTGGGCTGCTTGCAACAAACTTGGTATCAATCCACGGCAAAGAGATTGGTCTGACGTATGTGGTTGGCCTTGGCCTCAGGCTCACTTACCACTTAGTGGGATTTGCTGTCCCAGTATAAATTTCATGGCCTTCCATTTTGTGGAGTAACCCTTGAATTAAAGTGTAAGTCTATCGAGCCTCATTTCTCAAATAATATATTCCATAATCGTAATCGCCATTCCATTATATGGAATATTAGAGCTATCATATATTAATCGGTTCGGTGAGGGAGAGAGAAAAATCGTCATGCAAAATATTCTGAAGAGTTAATGCATGTCACTTGGCAGCAAATACAGGCACATAAAATATTTAAGACCATCTTGGTTTTTCCCGCGGAAGATCAAAGGCTAAGAGAAAATATTAATTTCACTGTCTTTATCGAAATCATTTTTCCCTTACAGATGCAACGAAAGCAGCAGCAACATCATAATAATAATAATAATAATAATAATAATAATAATAATAATAATAATAATAATAATAATGTCAGTTTATTTTTCTCCCATCTGCGTAAACTGGACACTATTTCTCAAGAGGTGCCTCAGTATGGTTATATTCGAAATTCGTCAGTTCAAAATAATAATAATAATAATAATAATAATAATAATAATAATAATAATAATAATAATAGATAAAAAGACAAAATGACAAAATGCAGATGAATTTGTCAGAATTTCTGCTTTTCTCATTAAAAATGATTCACGAAAATGGATGGCGTCTTATTACCTTGAAGCACAAACGACCAGCAGTGTAATAATTTTGGCCCTGACATAAACGAGGATTTAAGCATCAGAGTAGCGAAAGTGAGTGGTAATAAATCCAGTTACAGAGATTGGAAACGGCTTTAATAGGAATAGAAAATGAACGAAGAACTGGTAAACGCGAGATTTACAAGAGAAGGGCGTATAAGAAGGAATATAAAGATGACTAAACTGAAAATGAGAGGCAAAATAAAAAGATACCAAAGAATATTAAGTACCAGCTGAATGATACCCCCAAACAGCTAAATGTGCCGGATAGGTCTGTTTAAACATTGGAAGATGAAGCTCATAGCCAGTTATGAATGGAGTTGCAACAGCATTTCCATAACAAAGGGGAACGGGCAAAGGAGCTTTCAAAAGGGTTACAAAGGGTTCTCAAAAGTGAGGTCGCGAAGGGGAAGAACATTAAAATTATTTTAGATGTTCGAAAAAGGGAAACAAATTCCACGTAATTCTTGAACTGTGAAGGAAGATGATGAAAGCAAAACAAAACTGTCTCTTCCTTCAAAGCATTCATAAACCGTGTTTGCAAGGGTCCCTCTGCCCGCGAATATTAGTTTAAAGGTTCCCTAGAAAAGAGTTGTGTAAAACTGGGTTGCTTACATAGAAAGATAATAAAATAGATTACAAAGAAGGGAAAACACTGCATGAATAGGAAATGACTAGATTCTCTGACCATACATACAGGTATTATTCATGATTAAGATAACGGAATAATCCGTTGCAGACTTGTAAAGCACAATCAGTGGAAGATAGCTGAATTTCTCTTCAAATAACTACTAACTCCTTTAGGCTATTACACTTCGCGCTAAATGGAGAAAAAATACTTACCTTCAATATGGTAAATAGCTCATATTAATTTTAAGGAGCCTGGGCTCTGCCTCTGCTAAAATGAAACTCACGTTAATTATAAGAAGCCTGGGCTCTGTCTTTGCTAAAATGAAACACGTTAATTATAAGAGGCCTGGGCTCTGTCTTTGCTAGGATGAAACTCACGTTAATTATAAGAAGCTTGGGCTCTGTCTTTGCTAAAATGATAATATAAAGAAGATGAAGCCTGTTATGTATGTGTAAAGTAGGTGTGTCTTTCTTAATGCAATCGTTGTTTCCTAACGCAGCGTTACGTAAGCAATTCGTCCCATCAGGATTAGAAGTGCACAAGGAGAGGAAAATGAATGTCTGTAGTTTCCTTACCATAAACAAAGATTCACATTGTCTCGAGAGGGCGATATACAGAGTCATGGTCAAAAAAAAAAACTTACTCGTCTTGTGCTGACTGGACGTAAAAACAAGAATATCGAAGAAAAGAAAAAGTGTGTGAGAGGGGAAGTGGATGACCGGTGTTGGAGGAGGGATGGGTAAGAAAAGAGAGTGAAACAAGTTTATATAAACTTCACAAACGAAGTAAAGTCTTGATGAGATAAGCCTCAGGGACTGCGTCTTTGAAACTTTGTGCTGTTCTTTTTTTTTGTCCAAAGTGAGGCTCCAGCATACCTGAAGTAACGTCTTTGTTATAAGATGGACTGTCTCTGTCTCTGTAACAAAATTCCAATGAGACTCCATTGCTTCATGTACTTTAAAAGATATACTAAATATTTTTAATCCTTTTATTCCAAATAAGACTTCCCTACTTAGTCACTCTGTATAAAAATAAAGGAACTTAAAGATTCACTATTAAATATAAGACCTCCTGCAATTAAGTTATCAGTGGCATTTCATGTGATGATTGGTTTGATTGGCATGTCACTGATAAGTGGATCAACATCCCAATGTTAATTTGAGTTAGCTACCTATAGATTATAAATCAAGAACGATGAGTCCATGAAGAGATATGTCCAGAAGTGGACATGGTATCACTGAACTCACCTGTTTTGTTACCTTATTGTTTTCATGTAAAAACTTAAACACTAGTTGCCTCCTTAACATTAATGAACACACACACACACACACACACACACACACACACACATATATATATATATATATATATATATATATATATATATATATATATATATATATATATATATATATATATATATATATATATATATATATATATATATATATATATATATATATGATGATGAATGTGTTAAGGTTGAATATATATATATATATATATATATATATCTCTATAGGAAATCATGTAGGGAGAAATGGAAGAAAAATGGCTAGGGCTGAATGAATACAAGAAGAGTGTGTACAGTTCCAGCAAGCGTTTATGGATTCAGGATGTTAGGAAGAGGTGATGAAAGCAGTGATTGGTGGGATAGGTAAAAGAAAAGTTTATTGAGTTTACTTCAGGTGCTCTGCAGAGAAGTAAGCGAAGGGAGGAAATGTGGAAGATAGAAGAGATGCAGAACCGAAGAGTGGATGGGGTTGGGGTAAGTTTAAGAATGCCTGCAGGTTTTACTGGTAGGATGTAAGGAGAGCAGTTAAAAGGATGATAAATGGAAAGATATCAAGAGCCAATGGGATTACGAATGAGATACTGGCGGCCATTGTGATCAAGAGGCTGACCAGGGTGTTAGAAGTGCACCTGTGTGAGGAAGAGTTTCCAAAGGTGTGACTGTTTCTTTATACATTGTGGAAAGACAACGGTGACAGAGGAGACTGTAAGAATTATAGGAGGGTAAAGACGACTGAGGAGACTCTAAGAATTATTAAGGAATGACTTTGCTTCATATAGAAAGGAAGATGTATGGTCAGATATTTATCTGAAAGGTAAGAGATGTAGCAGAAGGTTTGAAAAGGGAAGAACAACGTTGGTTTAGACTAGGAAAAGGTGAGTGGTGCAAGTTTTTTTTTTTATGAAACAGGTATGTGAAACATTTGAAAGTAAAAGGAAAAGCAGTAGCATCGCAGATCTAGAAAAAGCTTATGATAGAATTGCCAGAGAGTCAGTGGAAAGAGCAATGAGGATGTAGGGTATGTTGGGTAAATTGCTGAAGACAAAAAACCGTCTTATGATGGAAGTAAAGTATGTGATAGAGTGGGAAAAGGGTGAATGACCTGGTGAATTAGCTGGTGTAAGGTAGGGCTTTGTTATGATACCAAGACTTTTTAATATCTTTATGGGTGGAGTGATGGACAGTATATGAAAATGCAAATAATGTTTGCAGATAGTTGGGCACTGGTTTGTGAAAATGTAGAGAAACTGCACAGATGAGTGAGAAGTTTGAAAGTGTTTGCAAATGAAGGGAACTGAAGAATAAACGTGTGCAAGGTTAAGGCTGTAAAAGTAAATGATAACTTGGTAGATAGGCCAGTGAATGTTGATATGGATGGATGGATGGTGGAAGTAGTCGATTCTTATGATTATTTGAGAACAAATATTTTGGTTAATTGGTATGACTAGAGAAGAGGTACATCACAAAATAGGTGAAGCGAGAATGGTAGCAGGATGTGTGTAAATACTGGAAGGAAACTTGAAGTCTGTGGAAGGCAAAGTTAGAATGTATGAGGGGATTGCTGAACCAGTGCTTCTCTGTCGAGGTGGAATGCAGATATTAAGTGTGCATGAAAAAAGCTGTCAACTGTGTACGCAGTGTTTGTGTTATAAAAAGAATTATAGGTGTGAGAAATATGGATGTATGTTGGAGCAGAAAATGGCCGATCAAAGGTGAAAGGATGGCTCTTGATTTTCTTGAGATGGTTTAGTCCTGTGGAGAGATTGCAGGATGATAGGTTACTGAAAGAGTATATAATTGGTGAAAACGAGAGCAGGGAGATCTTAAAAAAGTGCTGTTAAATGGCGTGAAAAATGTATGGAAGCAGGGTGTTGCAATATTCAGGTAGCGCGAGATTGCATGCAAGACAGGTCTGAATGGTGCTGTGTATGAACAGGGGTTGTTGAGCCTTCTGTGTAGGTGTATGAGCAGACAGGATTGTGAAAGTTCTTTACTTGGGAAGTTCATCTCCAATTCTGCAGGTCTTGGGAGCTGACTCATGTTTGGGGAAACGCCTTAATGTTGAATATCTTGTCTGTCAACATACTGCTTTTTTCCCCTTTGGGTGGATTGGCGCCAGTCTTGTGGTTTCCAAGCAAATCTTTTAAGGTGAGGATGCGAGCCCCCTACCCTTTTTCTATATCCCAGCACAAGCTAGTATCCATTTATAGTTGGGTAGACTGGCGGGTGATAGCCGCCCTGGGGCAATCCATGGGCCTAGCAAACCTGAGCCGAGAACTGTACCAGAGAGAGAGAGAGAGAGAGAGAGAGAGAGAGAGAGAGAGTTTAGAATAATAACGTTGTAGCACATGAAAATGTACACGTTTACTTTAAAGATTTCTTGAATTAATTCTTTTTTATAGTTAGTGAGGCAACTATCCTTAAAGATGAGATAATAGCCATGAAAGTACTACTATAATATTACATTAAAGAAAATCTTTAGGTACAATTTAGATGCTAAACATTTTTAATGTCCCCTAAAGAACTTTACTTTGCACTATTTTCCATTTATCGTTATTAAATAGAGATTTATAGCGATCAGCAAGCTCTTTTTAGTTCAAGAAAGGCTTTAACCAGTTAGATTTATTGACAGTTTTTGAAGGGATGACATTCATGACTCGCGCCATATTTAAGGGTGTTAATAACATTTTTGCTGATAGATTTCAGTATCTGAGAGCCTCCAGTAGATTATCTCAATTTTTTGAAAGCATGCCGATAGATTTGACGTTGTAGGAAATAGTTTTGATATCAGAAAAAAGCCAGTATAGGAAATTTTCGAACGAGAATAGGAAGATATTTACCAATATCTTCGCATGTTAGGTTATTTGGGAGACTAATCAATAACGTCACCCACTTGGGAATGATCGACTTCGGAGGGAACTGGGCTGTAGACGCAGTCTGGTTTTCGATTTAAGCATATTAAGAGAATGCTTAATGGTCTGGACGACAAACAATTGCTGTTGAGTATCTTCTATTGTCTCTCTCTCTCTCTCTCTCTCTCTCTCTCTCTCTCTCTCTCTCTCTCTCTCTCTCTCTCTCTCTCTCTCCCTTCCTTGTTAAAAACAGCCATACTCTTGTTCTGCATTTCCCAAATCATAAGTCGCATGACGTTCAGAGTTATTGCGATTTTTCCCCTCACGGACCAAGATTGCTCTCTCTCTCTCTCTCTCTCTCTCTCTCTCTCTCTCTCTCTCTCTCTCTCTCTCTCTCTCTCTCTCTCTCTCTGCAATTGCCCATTCCCTTCCTCGTTTTAATTCTCTTGCTCCATTTTAAAAGGGTCTTCAACCCTCTTCCTGCTATGTTATCGCATCTGATATCCATTGAATGTCTTCCTTCGCCCTCTCCTCTCTTCCCAAGCTCTCTTCCCTCGCGTTAAAAGTCCTGCTGACTCCTCCTACTTCCATCAACTCCCACGTCAACTCACATTCCCTCGCAGAACAGCTTATCTTTTATTATCAGTCCGTAATAAAACCTCGTTGGACATTATATGCCTCTGAGTATTTCCTTTAGGTTTCGTGAAACAAATATTAAGCTACACTTGAGGATATATTTTCAGATGATTTACATACACATTATGTATATATATATATATATATATATATATATATATATATATATATATATATATATATATATATATATATATATATGTATATATATATATGTGTGTGTGTGTGTGTGTATATATGTATATATATATATATATATATATATATATATATATATTTATATATATATATATATATATATATATATATATACACAGTATGTATATATATATATATATATATATATATATATATATATATATATATATATATATATATATATATATATATATATATATATATATATGTGAGTGTGTGTATGTGTGTGTATGACCTAATCCCAGGTTAGTAAACGAGACCCGAGGGTGCCTTTTTACCGATTTTATTATAAAAAGAAACTTTATACATTGTTACAAAATGAGGGTGCCACTAACGCACAAGTTTTCCACACCAGAATCGGAAGCTGACTGACTGCCTGAAGAAAGCAAGAGGTCAGCATAACTAAAATGCATTCTCTAACTGTCTCTCACCGAAGCAGCACCCCTCCCCCCACATTCCACTGAGATGACAGAATGTATGATATATAAAACGAAGTAACAGTATCGCTAATGATAACACCAAAATAACGACAATTAATACAGTTGGATGGACTGGTGGGCGATGACCCTAGGGCAGTCCACTGAACTAGCAAACGCGAGCCGGGAGCTGCGCCATTGAGAGAGAGAGAGAGAGAGAGAGAGAGAGAGAGAGAGAGAGAGAGAATGGGTCTGCAAAGGTAATGTTCTATAAGAGAATCAGCTGTGAAATTGTTCACGTATACTGGAAAGATTTCTTAACCTTAATTCTTTTTCATAATTAGTGGGGTAACGTTCCTTGAAGATGAGATATAAGACATGACGTTATTAATGTAATAGAGCAGTAAAGAAATCTCTAGGTACAGGTTAGATGGCAATTTTTTTTTTATTGTACCCTAAAGGACTTTACTTTGCAATATTTTCCATTTATCGTTTTTAAAGATGTCTAGCTATCAGCATGCCCTTTTCAATTCAAGGAAGACTGTTACCCATTGGGTATACTGACAGGTTTTCCAAGGATGACAGTTATGATTCACGGTAAATTTACTGGTGATTAAACCATTTGAAATATATCGAAACACTTGAATTTTTGCTGGTAGACTTCAGCACCTGAGAGCCTAGATTATCTCTATTTTCTGAAAGTATACCGCTGGAAGAGACCTTGTAGACAGTAGTTTTGATATTTGAAAAACAGTTAATACAACAGATTTTCGAAGGAGAACAGGAAGTCATTAATGAATATCTTTGTCAATTAAGTTATTTGGGAGACTAATCCACAACTTCTCGCAGTTGGGAATGATCGGCTTTGGAGGAAACTGGGGCTGTTAACGGATTCTGGTTTTCGATTAAAGGATGAATGCATGATGGTCTGGACAGAAAACTCGCTGTTGAGTCTCTCTCTCTCTCTCTCTCTCTCTCTCTCTCTCTCTCTCTCTCTCATCTTTTATCAGTCTCCTTTCCCTTCCTTGTTAAGAGTAGCCATATTCTTCTTCCGCATTTCCCAAATCATCAGTCGCACGAGGTTCAGAGTCATTATGATTCTTCCCCTCACGGATCAAGATTGCTCTCTCTCTCTCTCTCTCTCTCTCTCTCTCTCTCTCTCTCTCTCTCTCTCTCTCTCTCTCTCTCGCAGTTGCCCATTCCCTTCCCCGTTTTAATTCTCTCGCTCCATTTCCAAAGGGAGGTCTTCAGCCCTCTTTCTGCTGCGTTATCGCCGCTCATATCCATTGAATCTCTTCCTTCGCCTTCTCCTCTCTTCCCCAAACTCTCTTCCCTCGCGTTAAAAGTCCTACAAACTCCTCCTATTTCCATCAACTCATCCGCCAACTCATATACCCTTCCAGAACAACTTATACTTAGTATCGGTCCGTAATAAATCCATGTTATCCACTAGCTGTCTGTGAGTGTGAATATAAATTTTTGCATAGTTGCCTTAGATTTCGTGATAAATCTTAGGCTGCATTCAGTGTTAAATTTTGAGGATATATATATATATATATATATATATATATATATATATATATATATATATATATATATATATATATATATATATATATATATATATATATATACATATACATATATATGTATATATATATATATATATATATATATATATATATATATATATATATATATATATATATATATATATAAGTGGTGGCCATTAGTCCCAATGACATTAGGGGATCATAAGCCAACAGGGGATTACTTTTTTCACACGCAGGTCCACAGCTATCAACTAGGGACTTTTCTAAGCCGTAGGAGATGAAGACTTAGTATCCCAGGTCACTGCCACATACAGGAAAGCAATGAATAAGGAATGTCACCTAAAACTAAAGAAAGAATCATTTTAACCTCCTAACTATGACAGCATATCGTTCTGTTACATGTCCCAACCGGATTTTCTTGCTTCCTCTTCCAATGATCTTGTAGAAACTATTTTAAACCTTACGTACCTGCACGAAGGTGTAAACCTATAGAGCCATGATAACCATATACCACCACCATTCTTGATACTGAAACCCCCTTATTGACAGTTGTAATTTAATGTTTCATACCGGTTTCTATATTGTATATCTGTGGATCTGTTTTTGAAGAAAGTAATCTGCAGTTGGGCTCTGACCCCCTAATGTCATTGGGACTAATGGCAACCACTTAAGTAGTCCTTAGGATGTTAGAAATTATATTTCCCACTGTTTCATGTGGTGCGGAAATCACCAAATAGACAGATGGCATGGGATAATCCTTTAGAAGAAGAATTGAAAGGTAGAGTGCGGATCTATGTAAGTCAGACAGTGTTTCATGATTGTAGCAGTTACAAAGCAAATGTAAAAACCATGATGTAAAACTGTCTCTTCTGTAAACATCTACCACTCTACTTCACAATCAACATTCCTGTCTTATCCCAATTACTTGTGACCACAACTGTCATTATTTTTCCAGACCTATTCTCATTAGTCCATTCTTAAAAGCTATATAGAATAAGGGTGAAAGCCCTCCGTTTTATGACAAACATGACATATGCGTCATATATTAGCTTAGAAAAATTTTGTAATGGAATTACACACTGATAGATGGTAAAGGCACAGTGTGGTGTTCGGGATGTGTGGTATGTAGAGAAGGCAGTGACTTTAGAACACTTAGAAGTTTTAAAATGAAAACGACTCTGATTTTCAATATGCGGGTGGAAGGTGCTTGTTTGCGTTTTTCAGTATGCGGTTGGAAGGGTGCTTGTTTGTGTTTTCAACATACGGGTAGAAGGGCGCTTGTTCGTGTTTTTCAATATGCGGGTAGGAGGGTGCTTGATTGGTATACAAGCAGATCTCACACAACGGAGGGCATACATATATCCTTGTTTCATAATGCTCCTAAGATTGCACTAATTAGAGACGTCAAAAGAGAAAAAGTAATGGATGTACTGTAGTTGCAAGTAACTGGGATAAGAAAGGAGTCCTGGTTGTGAAGTAGAAAGGTTTATGTTTGCAAGAGACACAGTTTCACATAATAATTTGGAAGAGGCTAGTGAAAGGGTCCAAAATTTTTTGAAAGGAAGCTAGGCATAGTAAATGATGAATGTTTGTGTTGATGAGAAAGAAAAAGTATTTTGACATGAATGTTACTGATGGTAATAGGAACAAAATAAAAAGGAAATCGCTGAAAAGGGCGAAGGAATGAATGTTGTAGTGGCCTGTAATATGTCTGAAAGAGAAGACATGAGTTACCTGTGAACCTGTGAGAGCAAATGGACTAAACGTATGAGGGGTTTATTTGAGCCAAGTTTCCATGTGGAAATTAAATGTCGATATTGAATAAAAAGGCGGAAGATGTTGTGATTAATTGTTACCTTACTATATTGTGAAAAAGAATTTTGAAACAGAAATTGATATAGCAAATCATAGATCTCGTAGTTAACAGATTAAATTTGATAGCAGAAGATATGGAATCTATTTGTAAGGGAAGTGATGTTATAATTAGAGAAAACATGCTTAGTTGGAGGTAACATTGAGTAAGTGGAATAGAAGAGCAGGTGACACAAAAGGACATTAATGTTACGGACATGCGTGAGTATGTATCAGATAGAGGTGAGTGGCGCAATATTTGTCAAGTAACAAGAAACTAATGAGACTTCAGTGTAAGTGAATGGGCTGAGTTTGTGGATGTTATCAGTATCCTAACGATGAACATGGCAGGGAATGTGTTTATTATATTCCATGTATTCTGTTAAATTTCCTCTACTTCATTACCTTCACCTCTTAAAACCTGCCTGCTTCTCAAAGTTTCTTTACCTATCAGAATGATACCTTCCGTACTATCCTAGGTTACAGATTTTCACATTTTTGTTGCCTGTTAGATATCACAAACAGATTGAGAAAAGCAGTTTACAAAGGTAAAGGAGAGAGAGAGAGAGAGAGAGAGAGAGAGAGAGAGAGGGGCGGTTTCCATCATTACTTGAACTTAACTGGATCCTTTAAACTGATGAAAGGCATATGGTGATAAACCCTTTGTCGGAGTGGTGGGAGTCAATGGTGCTAATCATTGGCTTTGAAATCAGGTGTTCGACAGGTAATCTGGAGTGGAAGTGGAAAGGACCAAAGATATTGAGATAAAAATGCTGAAACCGAATAGAACAGATTGCACAGGTAAATTAGTTTCGATTAGTCAGGCTCCGAAAATCAATTAAACTCCAATTAATTCCAGTCGTCCTAAAGTACGTTTAATCTATAGGTTAATTCAGACTCAATAAAGTCATTTTTCCTAGGGAGAGGATAGTTTTATAATCACGTAATTGGTCCGTCTCTCTCTCTCTCTCTCTCTCTCTCTCTCTCTCTCTCTCTCTCTCTCTCTACGTCATAATGAATTCAGTTCGGCAGTCGAACCATAGACGGTGACTCGTGAGTAATTGGCTTTAGGGTAATGATATTTTGAAGCATATTTGAGGTATAAATATAATTTCAAATATACTGACCCTTTTTTATTTTAAAAAGAATAATAATCATGTAAACAGGAACATTAAAATTCTGATCAACGAAGAAAGTGTTAACAATACACACAATGGAATCCTCAGTTTTATTGGAACAATAGACACCATTTAAATGCGCTGTAGCACATCAATGTCGAGGATTAATTCAAACCAAAACTATTGAATGCTTCTTGCCCGATAGCTGCTTATACAAACTGTGAAGAAGAACGGACGAGTGTATCGGTGTATTTGATGTACCGTATTTGTTTGCATTAACGTTAAAGGATGTGATCGTTAGCTTGTTTTTTTGGGTTTATTTGAGCTCTTGATTGAAGGCTTTGTTACTGCCCTCTATGTAAATTCCGAAACCGACAAGTGTACCAAGTAACTCATTAGTGATATATTTATGTTATACTGAAAATTAACTAAATTATTTCTTGGAATTTTTAACTTGTTCTGCTTCAACATTGCTTTTGTGCCTTTTATTTTTTATTGTTTTATTCTTTGCCCCCGGAAATAGTCCATAAATAAAAAAAAATGACAATTCTTGTTCCTGTCTACAAATTAAAAAAGTATTTTGTTTTTTCAAAGTATATCACAAGGATTTAATCCAGCAGGAAATTGCGAGATAAATAAATTAAGTGGCAAATAGTGAAGAAATGTACTGCCTATGGACAATCTGGTAGAGAGAGAGAGAGAGAGAGAGAGAGAGAGAGAGAGAGAGAAACACGGTTTTCGTAAAAGAAGACAAGACCATTCTACCACAAAATAGACTACAGATTAACTAAATCGAGAATAAAACTGCTGAATTCGTCTAGATTTCCTGTTTGCCTGTATTAAAATTCAATTAATATACTGTATATATATATATATATATATATATATATATATATATATATATATATATATATATATATATATATATATATATATATATATATATATACACATAACGTGTAAGACTTCCATGCTGCCAAGACAATTAAGAATAATTTATCATATTTTAAAAATGTTGAGGTGTTAAAAGATATGCAAAGAACTTACATCGAAGAATTGAATATTCTATACGCATGTAGGTTAAGAAACCTCTAATTAACATGGTGTTGTACATTATTATATAAAACATGTAAAATAACTTTGTCGTAGCAAAACAAAAATATGTATATTGTCTGGTTTTCTTTTCAGGCACAAATAGAAATATTTTCTACGCCCTAAACACCCGTAACACACACACACACACACACACACACACACACACACACACACACACACACACACACACACACAGATGCACTTGAGGCATTTATTTGATATATAAATCTGTCCACTATCTCCACATCTTTATACTGTTTGTAATACAACTTGACTTTAATCTAGGTTATATGTCTATCATTCTAACAGATTTTTCTTATATTTCTGCTGCACAGTCAACATCATAGGTGTAAGTCTATGTGAAGAAACCTCAGGAGTGAAGATTAACATCACAGTAAGAGGTTTCAGAAATTAGAAATGAGATTCCCTTTTCTTGGTGAAAAGTGGTAGCGGAGGAGAGGAGATATACTTTCATTAAAGTAGAGTTACATAATACCTTTTAAGAAAAAATGGCAGCACGAGATTAGATATAAATGAAACCTGTGCAGTGAAATAAAACTTAGAGCATGAGAATAAAAATGATACCCTTAAATTCAAGGACAAGAGAAGCAGTCAGTTGATAATACAAAGCAAGGAAAGAATTAAAGATGACGTAGGTCGATATTTAAAAAGTATTGCGGTGGGAAGGTAATTGGTCATGAAAAGCAAAAAAAAAAAAAATAAAAACAAAGAAAAAGCAGAGATTCCCAGCTGAAACAGTCGTCAAAGTAAAATAATTTTCTGGCGGTAATTACTTACTGCTCGAAGATTGCGAAAATCCCAAGTCTGTGTTGACTCAGCGAGCGAAAACGAACTCATTTTCTCAGAGGTCAACGTACACTTTAACAGATCATACAAGGAAATATACTCCGAAAAATAAGAAACTCGCATATGCATATATATATATATATATATATATATATATATATATATATATATATATATATATATATATATATATATATATATATATATGTATACACATATAAAAATATATATACGTATATATGTGTATGTGTATATGCATATATAATGTATATGTGTATATATATACATACATGTATGTATACTGATATATATATATATATATATATATATATATATATATATATATATATATATATATATATACATATATATATATATATATATATATATATATATATATATATATATATATATATATGTATATATATATATATATATATATATATAGTGTGTGTATGTGTGGTGTATGTATGCATGAGTAACAAAACAAGAAAGAAACGTGAATTTAATGTTAGAAGGATAATTGTCCAGTAATTTGTATGTACATAAGGTTGATTGAAAATTAGGTATTGTAAGGGTTTTGTGAACTGTAACATAAGTATAGTCATGTACAGTCAAAAAGAATTTCGGTGATTTATTGAACACCTATCCAGTGTATGTACATTCGAAGAACTTCTGGTAAACAGCTTTTGAATACTTTACGTTTTAAATAGTCTGGTTGTTTTTCCAGTCTATATATTGTTATCACGAGTTTACTTTGCCGCCCAACTGTCCTCTTTGTCCTTAAGCCATGATGTGTAATCAATGACACGAAAGCGCTTGATGGCTTTCTTCTGTTTTTTTTTGTATTTTGTCGACGTTTATTCGCCTCCTGATGCAGTCATTCTCTCCCTCTCTTTCGTATATATATACATATATAAATATATATATATATATATATATATATATATATATATATATATATATATATATATATATATATATATATCTTCTTTTTCTTTTAACGTGCTTTTATTCCCATTTTTGTATGGGGTAAGCACGATGCCTTCTTTTGAAGGACTTTTTGATTTGGCTTTGGGGTAGACCTGTGGTCTCGATCGGCTGCCCTGCCTGACATCGCTTTAGACCCCGGTACGTATGTTTCATGTATCATACCAGACCCAACGCCCTTTCTTCCCAGCAGCGAGAAGTTATTGCGCGGGTATGGCGAGAGTTCGAGACGTGTGAGATGTTTGTTATGTTTTTAGAAGGTGTTGTAGTGGCTTTGTTTTGTGTGTGTATTTAGTCTGTAACATCCATTTGCTTTTTAAGCAAACCTATCCGTTGATTACATATATAATCCCGGGATGTCTACACGGATAGCAAAGTGTCTGCCTCTCTGATCAGCCGGCTTGCGGGATTGAACCCGCGCCACAGACCTCTACGAAGTCCGAGCTGCTGCTGTAACAAACTGAGCCATATATATATATATATATATATATATATATATATATATATATATATATATATATATATATATATATATATATATATATATATATATATATATATATATCTCATTTATTCGTACTTTTATAAGATTGAATTATTCTTCTTATTAGAATTAGTGTTGTAAATAGTACCCGGGGAAAATCTGTGTTATTATTTATAAGTTTTTGTAATTTTGTAAAAACCTCTATCACGTGTGAAAAGTCTTAGGATAAGAAAAACTATATATTACTTTTACTTAAAGCATCTACGTGTTTTGCTCTTCATACACTTTTTGAAGATTCATTTATGCATTAACAGACCTTACTTTTTTTAAAAATATGTTCTTGTCTTTTCAATAAATTTATAAATATAGGTAATAATTCAACATGAAATCATGTAGCACAGATATTTACTTATTGCAAATGTAATAAGTATTAAGTAATGTAGCCTGTGTTCAATAAGTTCAGCTATCAACATGTGCCGTTTTTCCTTCCGTGTGTACTTTTCAAGACTAATTAAGATATATTCATATTATTGTTTTCTTTTTATATTTCTTGATATTATTGTCGCTTTTTTATTCATAATTTCACAGTCCTTAATGTTGCTGTCTTTAAAGTTGATTTCCATCTCGACAATGTTAATATCTTTCCATAAAGATATTTCCATGTCAGTAATGTTACTGTCTTTAAAGTTGGTTTCCATCTCGATCGTTTTACTCTCTTTAAAATTATTACCATAGCGATAATGTTATTGTTTTTAAAGTTGGTTTCCATCTCAATAATATTACTGTCTTTAAAGTTCATTTCCTTCTCGATAATGTTACTATCATTAAAGTTGATTTCTGTCTCGATAATGTTACTGTCTCAATAGTTATTACCATGTCGATAGTGTTAATGTCTTTTAAGTTGGTTTCCATCTCGACACTGTTACTGTGGTTAATGTTGATTTACCTTTGGATAATGTTACTGTCTTTAAAGCTGATTTCCATCTCGAGAATGTTACTGCATTCAAAGTCGATTTCCATCTCGACAGTGTTACTGTCTTTGAAACTGATTTCCATCTCGACAGTGTTAAAATTGATCTCCATCTCGACAGTGTTACTGTCTTTGAAATTCATTTCCATCTCGACAGTGTAACTTCCATCTCGACAGTGTTACTGTCTTGGAAATTGATTTCCATCTCGACAGTGTTACTGTCTTTGGAAATATTCCATCTCGACAGTGTTACTGTCTTTGAAATTCATTTCCATCTCGACAGTGTAACTTCCATCTCGACAGTGTTACTGTCTTGGAAATTGATTTCCATCTCGACAGCGTTACTGTCTTTGAAATTGATTTCCATCTCGACAGTGTAACTTCCATCTCGACAGTGTTACTGTCTTGGAAATTGATTTCCATCTCGACAGTGTTACTGTCTTTGGAAATATTCCATCTCGACAGTGTTACTGTCTTTGAAATTGATTTCCATCTCGGCAGTGTTACTGTCTTTGAAATTGATTTCCATCTCGACAGTGTTACTGTCTTTGAAATTGTTTCCATCTCGACAGTGTTACTGTCTTTGAAATTGATTTCCATCTCGACAGCGTTACTGTCTTTGAAATTGATTTTCATCTCGACAGTGTTACTGTCTTTGAAATTGATTTTCATCTCGACAGTGTTACTGTCTTGGAAATTGATTTTCATCTCGACAGTGTTACTGTCTTGGAAATTGATTTTCATCTCGACAGTGTTACTGTCTTTGAAATTGATTTTCATCTCGACAGTGTTACTGTCTTGAAATTGATTTTCATCTCGACAGTGTTACTGTCTTTGAAATTGATTTTCATCTCGACAATGTTACTGTCTTGAAATTGATTTTCATCTCGACAGTGTTACTCTCTTGGAAATTGATTTTCACCTCGACAGTGTTACTGTCTTTGAAATTGATTTTCATCTCGACAATGTTACTGTCTTGGAAATTGATTTCCATCTCCACAGTGTTACTGTCTTTGAAATTGATTTCCATCTCGACAGTGTTACTGTCTTTGAAATTGATTTTCATCTCGACAGTGTTACTGTCTTTGAAATTCATTTCCATCTCGACAGCGTTCCTGTGTTTGAAATTGATTTTCATCTCGACAGCGTTACTGTCTTTGAAATTGATTTTCATCTCGACAGTGTTACTGTCTTGGAAATTGATTTCCATCTCGACAGCGTTACTGTCTTTGAAATTGATTTTCATCTCGACAGTGTTACTGTCTTTGAAATTGATTTCCATCTCGACAGCGTTACTGTCTTTGAAATTGATTTTCATCTCGACAGTGTTACTGTCTTGGAAATTGATTTCCATCTCGACAGTGTTACTGTCTTTGAAATTGATTTTCATCTCGACAGTGTTACTGTCTTGGAAATTGATTTCCATCTCGACAGTGTTACTGTCTTTGGAAATATTCCATCTCGACAGCGTTACTGTCTTTGAAATTCATTTCCATCTCCACAGCGTTACTGTCTTTGAAATTGATTTTCATCTCGACAGTGTTACTGTCTTTGAAATTGATTTCCATCTCGATAGTGTTACTGTCTTTGAAGTTGATTTTCATCTCGACAGTGTTACTGTCTTTGAAATTGATTTTCATCTCGACAGCTTTACTGTCTTTGAAATTGATTTTCATCTCGACAGCTTTACTGTCTTTGAAATTGATTTTCATCTCGACAGCTTTACTGTCTTTGAAATTGATTTTCATCTCGACAGCTTTACTGTCTTTGAAATTGATTTTCATCTCGACAGTGTTACTGTCTTTGAAATTGATTTCCATCTCGACAATGTTACTGTCTTTGAAATTGATTTCCGTCTCGATATTGTTACTGTCTTTGAAATTGATTTCCATCTCGACACTGTTACTGTCTTCGTAGTTGATTTCCATCACGACAATGTAACTGTCCTTAGAGTTAATTTACATCTCGACAGTGTTTAGAGTTAATTTACATCTCGACAGTGTTACTGTCTTTAACATTAATTTGCATTTCGAAAAATGATGCTGTCTTCAAAGTTGATTTCCATCTCGACAATGTTATTGTCCTCAAAGTTGATTTCCATCTCGACAATGTTACTGTTTTCAAAGTGGGTTTCCATCTCGACAATGTTACTGTCTTTAATGTTAATTTACATCTCGAACTCGATAATGTTTCTGTCATTTAAATTAATTTCCATCTCGATAATGTCAAAAACTAGACTATTTTGTCTTAATAACTGTTAAGTCTACTTTTCCCCAGTCATTTTAGACTGATTAATGTTCGCGCCGTGGTATAAGTTCGTGAACGTCGACTTACAGCGGCATTAGCCGGGGATTTCCTCTTAATACCTCTCTCATTCCGAACCAAATAGTTGATATCTGCGTATTCATTTCCATCGTAAACAATCTTTTTGTAGCATTGTGCTAATGATCTGCTTTAATTCAGGAACTGGGCTGTGGAAAAATTAAACATTTCATCTTCAGTTTTTCTAGTTACTCGCCTTTGTAATTAATCCTAGGTGTATAACTTTCATTATCTCTATTTATTTTTACTTGAATTAGGTTTGGTTTGGATCATCCTATTTTAACAAAGAACCAAAGCGAGTCATTTAAAGATATCGATACCATAAACATGGAGGATATAGGGAAACAGTTAGAACGTAAAGATGTATTCGCTTTTTCCTGCGTTACTTGTGATATATCACTCCTGTTTGCCTGCGTCGATCATAAAATATTTACTCGTTACTCTTGCCTGCTGTAGGGCATAATTATATTTGCTCATTCGATATTGCGCATTTTGGATTTTTATGCATCGTTTTTATTACAAAGGTCACAGTGAATATTTGAAGGAACTTTTTTGTTGTCATGATGTCATTTATTTTGATATTATATTTATGTTGAGTTGAAGATGGAATAATTCATGATGATATGTCGAAATTGCATGCAGGACGGTAAGATAAATTTTGGTCATTTTATCATAATAGGAAATTTATTGCTTTATTGTTTTATGAGCAGTAATCCAGGATATAAAATGAGTTTTCATTACTCTCTCTCTCTCTCTCTCTCTCTCTCTCTCTCTCTCTCTCTCTCTCTCTCTCTCTCTCTCTCTCTCTCTCTGCCTAGAAAACAAATTAACCTTGCGTGCTTTAAAAGTTTTATGATTAACAATACAATTAGCACTGAAGTTAATGTGCTTACTACCTAAATTTGTTCAGGAGTGTTGACTTGCTAAAACATATTGGCCTTTTTTCACCTTAAATTTACATGATAAATGCCAGAGTATAACAACTAGAGATGAACTTCGATTTTTAACTCGAAAACTCCTTTAGACATTTTCAGGGATGGCCCGATTTTGGGTGGGGTTACCCCCCCCCCTCAGTGTTGACTTTGAGTTGGTCAAAAATGGACAATATATGTTGTATAAATACACACCTGTATAGTGTGTGTGTGTGTGTGTATATAAATATAAAGGTTGCTGATGAATTGCTCAAAAATGGACAGTATGTGTTGTATAAATACGTACCTTTATAGTGTGTTTGTATATATAAATATAGAGGTTGCTGATGAATGGAAGGCAATGAAAACTAGAAGAATAACATTTAAACCCCCTCCAGACTCTAATTATGAAAATTATATTAAAACTTTTCACTTTAATGAATCCTGATATTATTTATTCATCACACTGAAATCAACTCTTTATTTTTCGTTTTGTTTTCCTTCCCCTTCCAGCTGCCCACTTTTTACTGATGTGAGTCAGAAATTTATTTCTGTTCCACACGTGATTGTGTGTTAATTATTTCTAATACATACATGCATATATATACATATATATATATATATATATATATATATATATATATATATATATATATATATATATATATATATATATATATATATATATATATATATATATATATATATATATATATATATATATATATATATTATATATATATATATACACATATATATATGTATGTATGTATGTATGTATGTATGTATGTATGTATGTATGTATGTATATATATATATATATATATATATATATATATATATATATATATATATATATATATATATATATTATGTATATACTCTATCTATAAAGTTTCTGCTTGCCTTTCGAGAATTCGTTCACTGATGAATTAAAGGAAATACGAATAATCCATTATTTAATTAAAATTATACCTGGTTACTTTCAAATTAGATTATTACCTTTTAGGAGTGGGTTCCAACCAGTGGCCCTGGAGCATCAGTGGGACCTTTTTACGTCTTGAGAGTGATCTTAAACAATAGTTAAATTAACGAGTTGATAATCGCGATATAAAAGTTTTCATTAGTTATCATGTGTGATTCACATTTCAAGTTGTGTTTTAATTAGTTAAAGTTAAAGTCCTCCTGGGTCTCTGTAGGCTCATAGGGCAAGCGCTGATCTCCTGTTTCTTAGTCCGTCGTCTGAGTAATGTGAATAACTGCATGATTTACAAAAGATGCATTGAATGTAACCTGGATGAATTTCCCGGTCCTGTGTTCAATTTACACTGCATCATCTTCATTTTGGGACGATTTCTGTAACCCCTGAAGTTGAAGAAAATTTAGCATAAAATTATTCGTTTAATTAGGAGATATTTTTTTAGTATGCCATCACGACGATGCGGAATATGCTGTTTCTTTCAGTTTAATAAATTCGTGAAATAAAGAGCAATAAAAAATAATTGGGGCTAACTCTAGGATTGTCGTATATGCAATGAAATTTTTCCGTGAGAGAGAGAGAGAGAGAGAGAGAGAGAGAGAGAGAGAGAGAGAGAGAGAGAGAGAGAGAGAAGGGGGTTCCTCTGCTACCACAGTTAGATCTTTATATTCTTTCGGAAACAATTTTCATTATTACCTTCAAAAAGCCTTTTCTAGTATTTTTCTGTATATCAAATCATATTTAATGTAATGAGCTGTACATCGTTTAAAGAAAGAACATTTGTACTGCACTGCATGGTACATGTAATGTAGATGTTCAAAGGTTTTTGTTGAAAAAAGATGCATTTTTGTGTTTTCCATAAATCAAAGCATATTTACTTAATGAGCAATGAATCGTTTTAAGAGAAAACATCGATACTGAACTCGATGGAACCTGTAAAGTAGATTTTCAAAAGATTTCTTGAACAATTTATGTACGTGAATCCTTTATGAAAAAGAATGTAGTGTTTTTTTATGTGCTTTTATTTAGCTTTCTTTTTAGTCTGTTGGTTTGTCTTGGTCAAATCTTGTAAGTCAATTTTCGTCCTGTTCCCTTCGTCCGATGGACTTGAAATTTCGCATGGTTACTCAGTCCAGGTGACAGTACAACTTACATGATCAGTAGGTCAGCAGTGACCTCTAGTGACCCTACAGTGACCTCTCCCAGTATCTCAGGATTTGTATGAAAGTCTTCGGATTTTTCACACAACTTCTTTGACTCGGTAAATAACTCTGCGAATTTTTCAAACCTTTGGCTCGACAGGATATTAGTTTCGTTAGCTACATATGTAAATTGGTTACAGTTTCTTTCAAAACTAAAAATATAAAATATAAAATAATATAAAAAAGCAATTTCTTACAACACGCTTTTATTAAAAAGTATTAAAAAGTGAAAAATAACTTTTTGAGACACACCAGGATTTTCTTACGATTAATCATGTCTACAAAAATACAAGCGTGGGCGCCAAACAGCGAAGAAAATGCTACGAGATAAAAACTCTTTTCTTTTATCTTTTCATTTCGTGTTTGGCGCCCACGCTTTTATTTTTGTAGTCATGGTTAATTGTAAGAAACTCCTGGTGTGTCTCAAAAAATTATTTTTCACTTTTTAGTGCATTTTAATAAAAACGTGTTTAAAATTTTTCTTTTCATTTTTTTTATTTTTATAATAACTTCGTTTTCTAAAAGTTATTTTCTAAATGTATTCCAAAGAGTATTACTCGTTTTTCATTGTTTTTTCATTGACATTAAAAGAAATTTAGTTAACAAGAACACTTTAAGACACGCGTGTCCTGGGGTGCATGGAAGCAAGGATAAGTCTGCAGCTGTGATAAATTCCAGTTCCAAAGATTTTGTGGGAGGGTCGTTTGTGCAGTTTATTTTACCTCGGCTTTTGCGAAAGTTCTGTATAACAGATCGTCTGAAAAAAACTTTGAACTTATTTGGAAATTTTCCTTTCAAATTATTATTTGTTGTGCTTTTTGTTATTTCAGGCTGAAACACATTCAGTGTATTCAGTAATATGTAATATTAAGAGGCAGTCATGGTACCCTTGGATGCGATTATCTAGCTACATTTACAATGTATTAATTTGCTTATTATCATGAAAATTCATAGTTAGATTAATCTTATTAATTTGGCTATTTTTTTTATTTCTAAAGTTATCGTTGTGCTGTGATGGGTATCCGCAAAAGGAACTGGGTACCCATTATTTAAATCATTTGAATTCCTGTTTGTTTTAGATCTCTCTCTCTCTCTCTCTCTCTCTCTCTCTCTCTCTCTCTCTCTCAACATTGGAAAATTTTCGTTTTTCTGCGTGCAGAGGTAATTAGAGTATTTCTTGATAATAAATGTGCAGACAATAGCACACAAATGTAAGATACCCAGAGAGCTATTGTTTTAAAAACAAAAGGAATTCTTGCTATAAATATTTTATAGTGAAATATCTTACGTAATGAGTGAATTATGAATAACAAACAATGGAGATTTAGCTGGAGTTTTATAGCTCAACAATTGGACGGTTAATTAGGATCTCTCTCTCTCTCTCTCTCTCTCTCTCTCTCTCTCTCTCTCTCTCTCTCTCTCTCTCTCTCTCTCTACAAAGATCTAGCACACAGCCTTTTTGAGAAAACTTTTGTAATTCGCTAATATAGAGCCTCTCTACACAAATTTGCATGCCACGTTGTTGTTGCACCAATTTTTGGTAGACAGATGTGAATGCAATTATGGGTAGCAAATATTGCCGTGTGCGTGACTTTCTCGTTACTGAAGTTGTAACGTTGTTACCTGCTGACAATTTCCATCACCGGAAAGCGTCAAGTCAGGTGATGTTGCGTGGTAAGAGCGAATGGAAGTTCTCCTTTTGTTTGGTTTTGATTCTTGTCTCCTGATGTCATCATCGCATAATGTCGTGTTTAGCTTTTGTTCGGCGTAATTGCATATTGCTTGCGAAAATATGGACTTCTTGCCTTATTTTGATAACAAGAAATTGTAAAGTTTCGTGTACCAACTTTGTATTTTTACCTATTTTCTTTATATATATTCAGTACATATATATATATATATACAGTATATATTTATATATATATATATATATATATATATATATATATATATATATATATATATATATATATATATATATATATATATATATACATATATATATATATACTGTATATATATGCATATATAATATAAATTTTATATATATATATATATATATATATATTATATATATATATATATATATATATATATATATATATATATATATATATATATATATATATATATATATATATATATATATATATATATATACAGTATATGTGTGTGTATAACTGATTCACGAAGATATGGAACGTGGTGAATGTATAAATGAAGGCAAATGCCACGAAGGGCATTTTCCCTTTGTGTGTGTATATATATATATATATATATATATATATATATATATATATATACATATACTGTATATATATAAATTATATATATTACATATATATATATAAATATATATATATATATATATATATATATATATATATATATATATATATATATGCATTAATGATGCGTTCCCGAACATTAAGGTATGTAGAATACCCTTATTTAAATTTCAGTTTTTATTTGATGCCATTTACCACGTGGCAACACCATCATCATCTTTGGTCTGAAGAGTAAATGTTATCTGCTTAGGCTGCCATTTCTTTCGTTTTCATTTATTAAAGATGGAATTTGATTATCAGTGCTCGAACTAATCCACCGACAATCTTTTTGAAGCAAGGTCAGAAATAGATTTTTCTATTTGCGAATTCTGTTACTTCCTTTCAGGAAAGAAACAATAAAGAATTTTGTCTTTCCTCGTCTGTTCGTCATTCCTTTGTTTACCCATGAGCTCTCAGGCGTCTGTCCTCTTCAGATGATTTTACGTACTCTTTCATTCCCCTAAACTCAAGATAAACATCCGTCAAATAGAATGATTACCGATCCTTCCAACATTTGCCTTATACAAAGCTTGGTGGAGAAGACCTTCGTTTATAAGCACGTGAGCGGACGAATTCCCCGACCATGAAGTGTTAATCCTTCCTAATGGACGTTTGGGTGATGTTAACAAGCGGCAGTTAGTGTTGATGGTCCTTACGGGGTGCGGGGTCCCTAACCTGGAAGTGACGTGCTTTCAATAATTTAATGGGATTCAAACGTACTTCCTTATTGCAGTAAAAAGAATGGGAATTTGTGCTTTCAAATATTCAATGGGATTCAAACGTACTTCCTTATTGCAGTAAAAAGAATGGGAATTTGTGCTTTCAATAATTTAATGGCATTCAAACGTACTTCCTTATTGCAGTAAAAAGAATGGGAATTTATGCTTTCAGTAATTTAATGGGATTCAAACGTGCTTCCTTATTGCAGTAAAAAGACTGGGAATTTATACTTTCAATATTTTTATGGGATTCAGACATGCTTCCTTATTGCAGTAAAAAGAATGGATATTTGTGCTTTCAATAATTTTATGGGATTCAAACGTGCTTCCTTATTGCATTAAAAAGAATGGGAATTTGTCCTTTCAATAATTTAATGGAATTAATACGTACCTCCGTATTGCAGTAAAAAAGAAAGGAAATTTGTACTGGTGGCTATTTTTGTGTGGAAATGGTAAGCGTAGGCAACAGAAACAAACTCTCTCTCTCTCTCTCTCTCTCTCTCTCTCTCTCTCTCTCTCTCTCTCTCTCTCTCTCTTTGATAATTTTAATCCAGCATTTTTCAAACCCCCATTTCTCTCAAAGTCATATATGGTGATGTGGTACATTACTAAAGCAGACAGAAGAGAAATGTAAATTGTTCATATTTTACAAAAGACACCACCCCAGAAAGTCCTAATTATAGTTAAACGAATTCACGGTGATATTGTCAGCCGAGGTCTCCAGTTACAAATAATAACTAAATACTGTTCTGTAAAACCAAACCCCAGTGCCGTAAGCTAATTATGTAAATTTGCTTGCTTTTCACGTGGAAACCTCTCTCTCTCTCTCTCTCTCTCTCTCTCTCTCTCTCTCTCTCTCTCTCTCTCTCTCTCTCTCTCTCTCTCGTCCTTAGTACCAGGTTGTGTGAAAATTCAATATGGGAAGGGAAATGTAGATGTAATTAATTAATTACAGTCATGGTTACTCTAACTTTTAAGTCATTATTTTATATGAGGAAATGAAAATTAAATTTTCCATGAATATCTGATTACTTAGTACAGATGTGTATGAGTGTTCTGTAAACGCTTCAACTTGTAATTTAATGAAATATTTTGCCCGTATTCCATTGCGTGTATGTTCTAAACTTGTTTTCATCCATTTCCTGTATAACCTTTCTTCGCTCACTTCCCGTCAGGCCCACTTTGTCTCTCCTAGAACGTATTTACTCAGATTAACCTCTGTCGTTTAATTTACATCTACATGGCCTTGTCGTCTGTTCCACAACATTTCAGCATTCCACCATGAAGTGCTTTTATCAGCTCTCCTTTTTTACCTATATCTGCAAGTTTTCCATAGTGATGCAGTGATCCTTCCTTGTGGGTGGCATAGTTCTTCATTGGATGGGGTGGGTAGAGCTTTCGGCTAGCACGCTGTTGGCCCAGCGTTCGACTCTTCGAGCGGCCAATGAAGAATTAGAGGAATTTATTTCTGGTGATAGAAATTCATTTCTCGTCATAATGTGGTTCGGATTCCACAATGAGCTGTAGGTCCCGTTGCTAGGTAACCAGTTGGTTCTTAGCCACGTAAAATAAATCTAATCCTTCGGGCCAGCCCTTGGAGAGCTGTTAACCAGCTCAGTGGTCTGGTTAAACTAAGATATACTTGTGTGTGGCATATTTCTTATGAACTTTAAATCTTAGCTCCTATTGCTCCTCGATCTTCTCACTGGAAACCATCCTCACTTCTAAACGACTAGTCATTACCTAAGTCCAGAGCCCAGGCCTGGATATGGCCTGGGTTGGGAATTTATCCTCAGTTTTGACGAAGATGCTATGACAGACATCTAGAAGCTTTTGTGGATACCCTCTCAGCACAGAGGAAAGATCATGCGTTGGTGGCTGAATCGAAATATGTTTGACCCGGCATTGCTAGAAGCTGCTTAGATTTGCGCCAAAGGGAGGAAAAGTTCTTGCAGTTAAAGCCTCACACTGAAGTAATGAAGCTACGTATAAGCAGTTTTGGGCAGATGAAACAAATTTAGAGGTACTCACAGTAGTCCGACAGGGACAAGTTTTGTATTGTAATTTGCAAGGAGGCGTAAAGAAAAAGCCATATTTTCTATATAGTTTGATTCTCTCTGTAACTATTCTGAAGGTTTTTAGTTAGATAGTTTCTTTTTGCCATATTACTTTGTGATGGTAGTACAATAAGATTCTTGGTGGAGACAGTTACCAAATGGTAAGACTTCTTTGATTCTTATGTCTAAAAATGATTGGAAATTACGCCGTAATGGTGTCGTAGAATGTTTTACCTCTACATCTGTTAAATTTTATGCTCATTAACATGCGGTTGGGTACACATGCATTTTTCCATTCATGTATATGCAAATATATACATTTAGGGACAGTAACTTGATACGTCTATGTATTGTCGACGAACTAACAAGATTACGTAAGCTGTTTTCAGTTGTCCCAGAGAGTGTTGTGAGTTCCACCTGATTCATCTGTTAAATGTTTCAAAAGCGGTCAGACACGAGCAATTATTGAGGTCAGTGCTAGATTCATATTTAATGGGGGACCAGAAAGTCATGAAATCCGTTGAATATTAACGACTGCTATTGGGGCCACGACTGCGTTAGAGAGAATAAAATATGCAGCGATGTATGAACGTAGGTACAGATGCAAAGTCATTTTTGAGGTAAGAGATTAAAAATAAAGTAGTTTGTGAATTTTTTTCCCCTCTGAAGAAAAATGTTCTGGTTTGCAAGTTCTTCTAGGATTATAGACCAAAATTTCACATTTCACATACGCACACACACACACATATATATGTGTCTGTGTGTGTATGTGTGTGTGCATGTATTTATATATATATAAAGTTCTTGTGGTGAAACAATATTTTCGTTTCTATAGATTTTACAGTTTTTGGGGTCATTCTTTTGACAGTTACTTTAAACTCATGATAAAGGAAGTCTGCGTGATATCAGTACTTTTCTGTGTCATGAATTGATAATTTAAAAACGTCTTTTGTTTCTTGGACGAGCAATGCCAATTTTAAAGACAACTTTGCCTGACTATGCCATTATTGCGAGGTCTGGATTGTTCAGAATGTGTTCAGTTTCTTTTAGGATTATTTTATTTATGTTCGTATGAGGTTTCCAGTCTTTCTTCATTTGTGACCGAGGTTTCCAGTCTTTCCTTACTTGTGACTGAGGTTTGCAGTCTTTCTGTACTTGTGACTAAGGTTTGCAGTCTTTCTTTACTTGTGACTGAGGTTTGTAGTCTTTCTTTACTTGTGAGTGAAGTTTGCAGTCTTTCATTACTTGTGACTGAGGGTTCCAGTCTTTCGTCACTTGTGGCTGAGGTTTGCAGTCTTTATTAATTTGTGATTGAGGTTTACAGTCTTTCTTTACTTGTGACTAAGGTTTGCAGTCTTTCTTTACTTATGACTGAGGTTTGCAGTCTTTCTTTACTTGTAACTGAGGTTTGCAGTCTTTCTTTACTTGTGACTGAGGTTTGCAGTCTTTATTAATTTGTGATTGAGGCTTACAGTCTTTCTTTACTTGTGATTGAGGTTTGCAGTCTTTCTTTCTTGTGGCTGAGGTTTGCAGTCTTTCTTTACTTGTGATTGAGGTTTGCAGTCTTTCTTTACATATGATTGAGGTTTGCAGTCTTTCATTACTCCTGACCGAGGTTCCTATCATTCTTTCTTAGTGACTGAGTTTTCCAGTCTTTCTTTACTTGTGACTGAGGTTTGCAGTCTTTCTTTACTTGTGACTGAGGGTGCCAGTCTTTCGGCAGTCTTTCTTTACTTGCGACTGTGGGTGCCAGACTTTCTTTAATTGTGACTGAGGTTTTCAGTATTTCTTTACTTGTAGCTGAGGTTTCCAATCTTTCTCTACTTATGAATGAGATTTCCTATCATTCTTTACTAGTGACTGCATTACGGAGTAATTTGTATGGTTATTAAGCGTGCCGAATTACAATTTTAATATATTTTTTCCAAAGCAAGGGTTAGCTGTTCATGAGATTCACCCACATATTGAGTCGATAATCATAACCCTTCTGTAATAATTTACATTTATACTTCCAGGTATTTTTAGTAATTAATTCATCATACACACACAAAAACCATAAGGGAAGGATTATCCAGAAAGTCGTTAGTTGGTAATTAAACATAGCTTAATTGCAAAAGCATTAATCATTATTTCATCCCATAATAATTACTTATGGCTCTAATATAGAATATATGATCAGTGTAGTTCATATCAATTAAACAATGTTTAACCCCAAACTCATTAAAAGGGTATTTTATTGTGGACTGATAGAGCATTAACTTTTCTTCATCCAGAGATATTTGACTTTTTCACCGCAAATTAATTGTAACATTTAATTTCCTCAATCTGTTCGTATCGCTTGGTCCAGCGTTTTTATCGAAACTCCTCTCGTGAAGTTGGTAAGAAGTTTTCATTTACCACGACGTAATTCAGAAGCTGGAAAGTCGTAGAGATCGTTGAACCCTGAACAGGTAACGTCTTTGAAGATACAAAACCTGCAGTGAGTTTTCACGGCGACTATTGGCCGTTAATAGCAGTCCGTTTAATCAATTTTCAACTCTTTTGTTAATACGCTTATTACTACAGGATGTTGCTCTAGGAACAAGAGCCTTCAAAAACTTAAAACCAGCTTTATCTAAAAATGACAACAAAAATATACATGCACTAATATTCTCAGGCCTGATTGCACTAATGAATAAGAATAAATATTGATGCTTTAAACTACGTCCTCTTCAGAGAACACAATGGTTTACAACAAAACTTGAATCTACAAAAGATAAAAACGCTTATTTTTTGGAAAAAAAAAGTGTATTGAGGAATACAGTATTTGTTCTAACTTTCTTTTAATGGTGGTTGCTGAAAATTTTTATTTCTCTCCTTCAATATGAGTGAAAATAGAAAAAAGCACAAAGAAATTTAACGAAAAAGGGCACCATCTGATGGCACTTTAAATAGTGCCAACATAAGGTCACATTTTCCTTTTGTTTTTTTTTAGAAAACATCTAAAATGTCATATATATAAGGTCCAATAACACACATTTCAATAGTCTAACGCTGCTATGTCAGAGATTGAAATTTTTTTGTGAAATTTCTTTGTAGTTGAAATCAGAAAAACAGATTTTTGATGATTTTTTTATTTTTTTAAAATCACCCTGAAATTTGGTATTTGACAAAACATTTAGATTAAAATAATATAAAAAAATATTTTAAAAAATTTAACAAAAGTACATGAGTGGATAAAACTAACATAGGTTTTTGACCATATGAGCAGCCTTTAATTATATCTAGTGTCAAACAATGTCTATTCATAGAACACTTAGCCTTTCATATGAATGATCATCTTTTTGCAGGAAATTAGGCTATGTAGGTGTATTCACCACAGGAGTTGGAAGCTACCCCCTGCATTGTGTCAAGCTGTTGCTTGTCATCTGGGACAGAACAGACAGTGGTTAGGACACTTTAGATTTCCTTCCAGTTGAGGAGGCGCTCGCAGAATTTGGGCGACTTTCATTTATGTAGGCCACTGACGTCGATGCTTTTCTTCACTGACTTAGTATTAGTTCATTCATGTTTTCTCCCAAAGATGCAGAAAACTTCGAGTCTTCTGAAAATTTAATCGATGCAACGTCTGGTCGAATATCCACCACCCTTTGGGCATTATAAAACACTAACACAGGTGTTACTGCAGTTTCATAATGATTCTTCATGAACGTTTTAGGATCTTATGGGTCCCATTTGGCAGAGAAGGGTAGCCTATCTGGTAAGATCAGTACTCTCCCAACTTCAAGGAAAACAGCAACTATCTGCATTTTTATCAGTTTAGGACGTATTTTGCAAGATGCATCTCAACTTCCATTACTTCACAAAGTACTGTATTTATCACCTTTCATCGCTGCAAAGTACCCGATGACATTAATTTTATGGCTGGATATCTAATATACAGCATCGCTCTTCTTGTTCCTCTGCTAAATGGCCTGTCGTCTGCTAAACTCCCAGCATCACCAACTTAAAATCGTGTTTGAAAAGAAGAAAGGGAAAAACATTCATTTATACGTTTTATAGATAATCTAAATAAATTAAAATTATATTATCTGTTTTAAATAATTTATAGTATTCACAAGAAAATTAGAGAAAATGGATTCGCCTCTCAGTGGCACTGTTCTCTCTACTCTCTGGTTTGTCTCTCTGAACATCCTGAAGCTCTCTCTCTCTCTCTCTCTCTCAGTAACTGGGGCCCTGAGAGTTTTGCAGCATTTGCTGATAAAGGTGTCCCACAGCTAACCTCAACGGATTATAAAATATCAGAACATTGTATTTCTTAATTAAAAAAACTACAAGTCATGTTGCATTTCTCTCTCTCTGCTCTCTCTCTCTCTTGACGGAAAACATCTCATCTGTCTCTCTCTCTCTCTCTCTCTAATTAGGATGCCCAGTTGTTTTATGGATGTCTTCTGAAGGTCTTCTCCCATTCGATTTCTTAAATATGAGCCTTATATTTTTTACTGCCTACGTTTAAATTGTATTTTTATCCTCTCTTACACAGAAGTATCATTCTTTTCTTTTTCCAATGATAATAGATCAGCTTGGGTTTGCCCATGCCTTCCTGTCCTTTACTTTGTAAAAAATAAAAGGACTCTTTCTCTTTTCCTTACCCTGCAGGTTGAAGACCCCTTCTCCTCTTTCTAGTTGTCTTCCCGGAGACCTTTCCATCCAAAATTGATTCATTCTCCCAGTAATGACTTTGTACCGCACGCTGAACAGGTTAAGTGGGACAATAAACCTGATTCCCGCGTGTTGCTCGTTATTGCTGGCAAACACTGTCAGCTTCTATGACAACATTATTTTTTTTTTCACTGTTCTTTTAAGATTAAGCTTTGTTTGTTCATCTTCAATGTTGTTTGACGAGCCATTATCGATATATGAATAAATTAAAAATGCATAGTAAAACAGCAAATATCATATAAGGCGTATATATATATAATATGGTGGCATATTGTATATAAACATTCATTGATAAATAAACAAAAATAAATATATAACGATAATTGATTTATGCTGATATATATTTATAAAGTAAATATTTATATTTTATGTATATACATATTACACACACTCACACATGCAAAATCATTTCGATTTATATCACCGGTAATCACTAACATATTTTTTGTTACGCACTATGCATAGACTCTCTTCCATGAAAATGATCTTGTCTCTCTCTCTCTCTCTCTCTCTCTCTCTCTCTCTCTTAATGCTATAGTTGCTTGTCTTGAGAAGGAGAACCATTTGTGACGTTATGTATATGCAATATACCGGCATAGTTATCCGCTTATTAAAAGCACAGTTGCTCTAGAACAAAACTTAATGAAGTCCATACAGAAGCAAAAACATAGGCATTATTCACATCCAGGTCAAAAATGAAAACATGATCAGAATTTTCATAGACGGTTTCTTTACATGGAACACAGACCCACTTGATCTCAAAAGATTCCAAAAAAAAGGTTAGTCGTTCATCATTTTGCAAGCAACATGACTGGTGTTGAACTTCCATTCCTGCTTTACTAAGGCCTCTGTGTAGGATTTATTTTATAAACTACTAGCTGAACAACCTGGCTCTGTTTAGAAAACTCTGAATGTCATCCCGATAAACTCCTCTCATCTGACTCTCTGTCAGAGATTGAACTCTCTCTTGCAAGGAAAGTCTCTTTTTTATTTTTCTCTTTTTTAAAACACCCTCCTGTTAAATTTTAGATCAAAATAATGTAAGTATGTATTTTATCAAAAGTTGAGTGGAGCATTTTTGACATTTTTATTAATTTCAGAACTTTCTCACCCTCCATTCTTATATGAATGAACTTGGACTTGAAATTAGGCAGAGACGTCACTGTTCATCTCAGCAACATTGAAAACTATGGACTAGACACTAATATCTGTCATTTTTTACATTTTATTTTTCACCCCTTCTCAAACCCCCTTCCCTTCCTATTGGGGCTGAACTTTGACTTAAAGGGCATCAGAAGTGTCACTGTTCATCTCAGCAACCTCGAAAACTATGGATTAAACACTGAAATCTGTCATTTTTGACATTTCATTTTTCACCCCTTCTCATCCCCTTCCTATTTGGGCTAAACTTTGACTTGTAGGGCATCGAGAGCATCATTATTCATCTCAGCGACCTGGAAAACTATGGATTAGACACTAATGTCTGTCATTTTTAACATTTTATTTTTCACCCCTTCTCATCCTCCCTCCTTCCTAGGGGCTCAACTTTGACCTAAAGGACATTGGAAGTGTCACTATTCATCTCAGCGACCTTGAAAACTATGGATTAGACACTAGTGTCAGTCGCTTTTGGTTATAATTACATGTCACCCCCTTTCCACCCCACACCCCCCTTTAGTGCCAGTGATGTCTTACCCCCACAGCATTCTTTTCCAGATAGTAAGTTATATGTATACCAAAATTAGATAAGAAACCCATAAAGCTTATAATAAGTCTACAGGCAGAACCAGCCCCATTTCAGGGAAGCCCTTCCCACCCCCACCCCCTTTGGTGCCCTTTGGTGCTAGTGATGTCTTATCCCACAGTATTCTTTTCTGGATAGCCTAAGTTTAAATTGTATATCAAGTTTGGTTACAAGTTTCTTCTTTGCGTTTCAGACCAGTTACACTGCCCATACCTTCTTTGTCCTACATATAAAAATGCAAACATCCATTTTTCTATATATAGATAGGATTGCACCGTATTGTTTCTTTTTCGTGTAATGACTCAAAAAATTGTTATCTTTATTAATATTCTTTTTGAATTAACAGGTATGGCAAAAAGTCATACATAAGTTCATAATTACAGAGGGCTATTCTTGAATGGTATTTTTTCATGTTCTGATAAAAAAGCTTTGTTTGTTCGTATGATAATTTGTGGTATAATTTATCCTAACGTAAAGGTCAGTATGTTAATAATGATAATAATAATAATAATAATAATAATAATAATAATAATAATAATAATAATAATAATAATAATAATAATAATAATAATAATAATAATAATAATAAGATATTTATGAATATATTTTGTACATTTTATGGCTTCCCTTCAAAATCAATCGTTTATATCCCAATCAAACGCATCTTGTTCGTAAATTATCTTTCCTCCTTGTGTATTAAATTTGAACCTTTTCCTGTGGTCTGTATTGAGTAATGCTATAAATAATTGTCTTTAGAAGGAGTATACCTTTTGTTATTAGTGATATTTATGTAGTTTACTAAAACCACAGGAGATACAAAACAATAAAAAATGCCGGAACATAATATGCATCCAGGTAAAAACATTTGATCATTGTTTGAGGGTTTTTTACATGGAACAGATTTATGTTTAACTATTTTTCGTAATTTTTAAGCTTCATTTATTGAGAAATTTCCATTAAACTCTCTCTCTCTCTCTCTCTCTCTCTCTGAATGACTCTAAACTCTCTCTCTCTCTCTCTCTCTCTCTCTCTCTCTCTCTCTCTCTCTGTTTATTTATTTATATACTAATTAATTTTATATTTCATAGATCCAACAATTCTATCGAAAACTCTGCATTGAAATCCTTAATTATTCAATTAATTATTGATGATATTTGAGAAAATATTTTGTCTGACATTTTATTTTGAGGCCAGTCAAACCCCTTCCTTCCTAATGACTCTAATTCCTTAAAGGGCATAAAGTGATTTCATCTCAGCAACCTCGAAAACTCTTAAACACTGATATCTGTCATTTTTGATTTCATTTTTCGTAATCATCCCTTCCTTTTGGGCTAAACTTTGACTTGATCCATCGTTGAGCATCATTATTCATCCAGCGAACGGAAAATTCTTGATTGAGCAATGGGATTATAAACTTTATAATTACTTGTCATCCTCCCCTTCCGTTGGGATACAAAGTGACCTAAAGGACATTGAGAGTCACTATTCATCTCAGCGACCTTGAAAACTATGGATTAGACACTTGTAGAGAGCTTCCTTAGGAGTTATAATTACATATCACCCCAAACCCCCCCCCTTTAGTGCCAGTGATGTAAACAGCTTCTTTTCCAGATAGTCAGATATATGTATACCAAAATTAGATAAGAAACCCAAAAGCGTATAATAAACCAGATACCAAGAGAACAAACATCTCCATTTAAAACCCTTCCCACCCCCACCCCTTTGGTTTTTCTGGACTAGTTATGTTTATCCTGAAAGTATTTGACTGATAAAAGCCATATGTATATCAAGTTTGGGATGAAGGTTTCTCGGTGCTCTACACTGAACATACCCACCTCCTGATATATACATGCATACATCCATTTTTATATATATAGATAGTGTTGCGTGTATTGTTTCTTTTTTTTCGTGTAATGACTCAAAATTGTTATCTTTATGAATATTCTTTTTGAATTATATATGGCAAATGTCATGAACCTTAATTACCTTAAAAATGCAAGGTACAGTCAGGAGTGATAAAAAAGGAAAGAAAATGATAATTTATTGCTAATTTATCCTAACGTAATCATATTATATTATATAATGATAATATAATAATAATAATAATAATAATAATAATAATAATAATAATAATAATAATAATAATAATAATACTGTAATAATAATAATAAGAGATATTTATGAATATATTTTGTGGTTTTTTATATGATTCTCTAGTAAAGAATTCCACAAACGCATCTTGTTCGTAAGTTATCTTTCCTCCTTGTGTATTAAATACAAACCACATTTCCTGTGGTCTATATTGATATACTATAAATAATAGTCTTATGGGAGTATACCTTTTGTTATTAGTGATATTTATGTTTTCTTTGAATTAACCAATGAAAATGACCAAATGCAGCCTAATGTTTGATCATTGTTTGAAAACTGATTTATGTTTAATCATTTTCCGTAATTTTTAAGCTTCATAAAGAAATTTCCATTAAATTTATTTGTTCTATGCTTGCTGTTCTCAACCACCAATTCACGTTCTTGGATAATTTAGATTCACAATGGAACTTATTTATATAATATGTTAATTTTAAGAATAGATCCAAAAAGTTGAAATTTGCATTGAAATTTAATTATTCAATTAATTATTGATGATATTTGAGAAAAATTTTTGTCTAATTAAGTTGAGGCCAGTCGAAATTTTGTATACCTATTCCTTGAAATGATTTCAGCTCTAGAGAGGCTCTGAGGGATAGTGAGGTTGCTTATATGTAATGAATCGCTCATCCCAAGAGGCTTCCAGGATCCATCGTTGCTAATGTATCCAGCGAACGGAAGTATTCTTGAATGAGCATGGGATTATAAACTTTATAATTACTTGTCCTATGGCGTTGGGATACAAAGTAAGTGAGAGAGAGAGAGAAGACAGAGAACATCCTTGAGAGAGAGAGAGAGAGAGAGAGAGAAGAGAGAGCAGTGCTCCATCCTTGCTAGAAGTCAGGAGATGAAAACTTTCTTGTAAAACTTGATTAGGCCCGTTTTGTAATATGTCTCCACTTTCAGATATTTAGAATGAAATTTTAGTTTAAAAGAACCCTGATACCAAAAGACAAAACAACTCCCCAGTCTAGCCCTTGTTTTTTTCTGGACTCCCAGTAAAGATTTGACTGACAAAATGCCCTATCCGTCCTCTGTGTTAGGGATGGGAGGTTTTTAATTTTGATTTTCTGACCAGCCATTTTCTGATTCCTGCAGGTCTTCCTGGGCGTAGTTCCGTCTCTACAGCCTCAGGCATTTGCCTGTCCCTTGTCTTTGCCGGCCATGAACGACCTTTGAACCTTGAAAACCAGGAGATTCCAGGAGGTTCCATAAATCCTTCAGATAAACATACAATAACTCCTCAATTGTCTGGATCACCATTATCTAACACAAGGCATTATCCAGTACACCCGAACCAAGGCCCCAAAGACATATATATAAATAAAAAAAAAAAATTGAAAAACCGCCCTCCGATGGTTGGCAATGATGCGTGGCCTCAGGAAAAGGTTGCTTACACTCAAACAGACTGAGAAAGGGTTTTTGAGGGGTAGGGGAGGTCTCGAGAAGTTCCCAAGGTGGGGGTGGGTCAATGGGTGGGTGTCATGGGAGAGAAGGAGCGGTAGGGAGAGAGGGAGAGGTATGTTTACATCGAAGCCTAAGTACAGTAAAACACACACTCCTTTACTTTTTCATTTATATTTTATGCTGCAGCATTCCCATTAATAATTTTTTAGTTTATTTTTTTTTAACCAAAAGAACTTGCTACAGCCTGTTTGGTTTTGTCTTGCCTACATCTGAAATTCACATTTTAAATATTTTTACGGTGATTTGAGATGAAATATCAACAGTGATAAAATATTCTCTTGTGTACTGTTATGACATGTGTGATAATCATACTTGGAGTCAACTAATCTCGTAATGAAATCGGTACAGTTAAACATAGCAAAAAAAAAAAAAAGAATGGCAGCACATACATACGTACGCAAGAACTCATTCGATGGCATTGTGAACTTCCTGGAGTTTGTTTAGTTTCGTGTTTTTAGTTTATGATACAGTAATTCATATTTCATTAAAGGATATGTACAGTACTGAGATGCGTTAGAGAGAGAGAGAGAGAGAGAGAGAGAGAGAGAGAGAGAGAGAGAGAAATTAAGTATACCTTAGTTTAACCAGACCACTGAGCCGATTAACAGCTCTCCTAGGGCTTGCCCGAAGGATTTGACTTATTTTACCTGGCTCAGAACCAATTGGTTACCTAGCAACGGGACCTACAGCTTATTGTGGAATCCGAACCAAATTATACCGAGAAATGAATTTCTCTCACCAGAAATAAATTCCTCTAATTCTTCATTGGCCGACCGGAGAATCGAACGCGGGCCTAGGAGAGTGCTAGGCGAGTACGATATCGACCCATCCAATGAAGAACGAGAGAAACAATAAGTGAGGTATGGTTACATCGAAGCCTTATGCAATAACACGCACTTTTATGCTATAGTATTCTTCTCATTTATATTTTTACTGTATTTTCTCTATTTTTTTTTTTCACAAACCAAAAGATAAACGTGAACATGACTAAGTTAGCTTGTTTGACCACTGAGCTGATTATCTTGCCTACATATGAAATTTTACACATTTTAAAAGTTATTACGGTGAGTAGAGATGGAATATCAACAATGATAAAATATTTTCTTGTGTACTGTTATATGTGATAATCATACTTAGAGTCAACTAAACTTCTAATAAAAACGATACAGTACATCAGGCAAAACAAACAAAATGGCAACTGTGTACATACGCATCCAAGCACTCATTTGATGACGTCATTAACTTCCTGAAGTTTGTCTAGTTTGGTGTTTTTAGTTTATGACACAGTCATTCATATTTCATTAAGGGATATGTACAGTGCTGAGATATGGTATGGAGAGAGAGAGAGAGAGAGAGAGAGAGAGAGAGAGAGAGAGAGAGAGAGAGAACAACAACTGAGGTATGTTTACATCGAAGCCTAATAGAGTAACACACTCCTTCACTATTTTATTTATAATTTATGCGTAGGGCACATACATACACATTTCTCATTAATTTAAATATCTTTTTTCGTAGTGTTCTAAAAATGAATTTGCTTTGAAAAGTCGTCATCGAGAAATGCCAAATATACTAAAGATACCAACACAGGGTGTTGTAATGAAATGCACGAACTGTGTATTATAGACCAAATTAATTTCATTTAGGTAAGATTACCAAGCCAATGGCTTAAGTAAGAATTCATAACCATCTCTTATAATTAACAACAACTTACTAAAGAGCTGACATAAAAAACATCGGGTATGACGTAAACAAAAGAACCGGTAAACAGCTGTTTTGCAGTTTTGAGGGATTTTACTTTAATATAAAGTAAGCTAGTTTACCTTTTTATACTCATTTTACATTTATGTACAAAAATAAAAATAATAATTCCATCAATGCAGTCATTCCTTTTAGCAAGCAAAAAATGAGTCCCCTAATCTTTTGCTAGTAAGCTCAGTCAGCTAATTCTGAGAATGTAAACATTACAAATGGCGGACGATTAGTTTATATATATATATATATATATATATATATATATATATATATATATATATATATATATATATCTATATATATATATATATATATATATATATATATATATATATATATATATATACACACATATATATATATACGATGATGATGTAACAATATAATAATATACAGTATAAAATGGATTCTGTAAGTAAAATAATTTCCAATACCATTACCATTATCTGAAATATAGCTGTAATAGGTTATTTGACTTATGCAAATGGATATTGTGAGTGTAACACTTAGGCTAGTCTAGGTCCGTAGTTTACACATTAAGTATCTCGTGTAAGGTAATACAATATGGTAACAACTGATAAGAAAGTTGCTGTATAAAAATACTTTAACGTTCATAAAACCGTGGTAGGCTGTGGGTAAACACAGGTAGGCTACCTACCTACTGAGAGAGAAAAAGAAGAGGTTGCATTTTTTCAAATTGTATTTATGCAGTATATATTTTTCTACAGATATGGGAAAAAAGGTAGATAACTGCCTTTTGCATAAAGTTTTCAGTTTAAAGTTTGATGGTTGTTGTATATAAGCGTAGTGAGTATTTTCAGGTATGTGGTATTGATTAGGTTAGGTGTGGAAGTGTACAAAGTTGCCCTTTAACACTTCTAGATTTTTTTACTGACCATTATCCGACGGGCCCCTGGCTGTATTTATACGGATAATTGAAGGATTACTGTATTGTTTCCAGTCATCAAGGATGGATAAACAAAACTTTTACAGTACTACTAAGTCTATTCATCCCTTCAACCACCAGTGACAGCTACATTTTCAACCTACTGCATTCAATCCATGATCTTCCAAAAATTAAAACAAAATAAGAAGAGAGAGAGAGAGAGAGAGAGAGAGAGAGAGAGAGAGAGAGAGAGAGAGAGAGAGAGAGAGAGAGAGCTTTTGAAGTATAACATGACTTGTAGCTATTTTAATTAAGCATGCACATCTCTAATACTTATTAGTTCGTTAAGGTTAGATGCAACTAGGATTTTCTGGAAAAGTTAGATAAGATTTCTCTTTCCGTTTCTAGTCTCCGTATAGTTATGGATGAATATAACAAGAATGAGAAAGGAAGGGAAAGAATGTAAGGGACAAATGTTGAAAGGTACGTAGTCTGTGTGATTGGGGGACTAGTTTGCCCAAACTCCACCAGAATTATATGACCTAATCCCAGCTGGTGTCTTTAAATGTGAAAACTTGAACATTTATGTATGTTTATGACGGACTATTTCTTCGTTCTCTCGGTTTTTTTTTCAGGAAATTTAGTTTTCTGTGTAATGAAAAATCGAAAAAATAAATATTTTTAGTGTGTACTTGTGATGTCCTACCATTCAATATTTCCAGACAGAAAATTCTTATTAAGGAAATTCCAATCATATTTACCTATCTTTTTTTGGATTTCATCTAATGCCTGTTTGATGAATGATTACTGTAAATCATTATTTCTTCAGGTAGATGCAGTTTAATAAGCAATCAATGTCACTTTCACCTTGTCTCTTGCAGTGAAATTTTTCTAGTGACATAGAAAATTGTGAGTATTATTCATTTCTTCTTCTCTTTAAAAGATATGATAATTCTTGGGTATTAATCAGAGATCGTTTATTGAAACAACGTTGCTCTATTTCTGTACTAATAATTACATTACTGTCAAATGTAGATTACAAAGTGATGTTAAAAAATAAATCATGCCTGTTTCATCACTAGTAAGGTCATTCACTGCCAATGTTAATGAGAGGAAAGAATAATGTCTCTCTCTTTGTAAGAAGTAAAGCACTTTAATGGGTCCTTTATTATCCTTGCTAAAAAGAAATGTTAGGCAACGTGCATCGTTTCAGATTATGTAACTATATTGAATCGCGAATTTTTCATTTAGCACACAGACGAGAGAGAGAGAGAAAGAGAGAGAGAGAGAGAGTAGAGGGAGGGGGAGGAAATCTAGAAAACCTGACATCTTCTATGGTTATCTCTTTTATACTAACTTCCTGGAAGGACGACGTTTCCAGTAAGTTACTAATTGGCATAATTAGAAGAGATTTCTCCCCCCCCCCACCTCTCCTTTATTCGAGCTATGGAAGAAATAACAAGGTTAAGATGGGTAATGAAAAGGGCCAGGCACACATATCAAAAAGTTCTTTTACCTTGTGCTAATTGGGAGACTCGTTTTCCTAAATTATGGTGCCTAATCTGTGCAGGCGTCTTTCAGCGGGAAAACTTAAATAGTCGTTAAGTTCATGTTGCAATATTTGGGCCTTTTCTCATGTTCTGCTGAGAACATTTACGGTTTTTCTCTGACTTTTAAAAGACGACTGAAAAAATATCTGTTGAAGAAACTGAATCATTACATGACATCATATCATTTAATGTTTCTGCTGTAAGCAACGTTCCTTTGTAGGTTCAATACTTTATATTGATATGGATTGGATCTCTCTCTCTCTCTCTCTCTCTCTCTCTCTCTCTCTCTCTCTCTCTCTCTCTCTCTCTCTCTCTCTCTTAGATTTTGTATCTCAATATCCATACTTTACGAAGGTGCTTATTATCAGTAATTATGCCGTTATTTCATGTAGTTTCCTCATTTTGCTTAGCAGTGGTAAATAAAGATTCCGGTTAACATATGACGCTTCAAAGTATGTTACGATTTATGTAGGCACTTCGGCAGCGACCCTTCGTTAAAAAACCATACATCTGGTAAAATAGTAGGGGGGAAAAGGAATGTTATAGTATTTATAATATTTGCATTTTGTACATACTGATTAATTCTCATTGCATTGCTTGCAGATATTGATTGTATAGTAATTGTAAATGCCTTGTGATACCAACAGTGCCATTCTTTGTTAATTTAACATTGTTAAATTAACAAAGGTGTTTCTAGAGATAGACTATATACAGGCACAGTTAACCGAGATGAATTTTCTCTTATTTTGTTTGAAAGCGACTTTGTAACATGTAGACTATAATTATAATAATAACAGCTTGACTTTTTGTCTATCTTCCAAAAAAAAAGTACACAACATGTAACACGAGAAAGGAAATGTGACTATATATGTCTGAAGATTTTGCGTGTGTGTGTGTGTGTGTGTGTGTGTGTGTGTGTGTGTGTATGTTTGTGTGTGTGGGGGGCGCGTTTGCGTGTGTAAGAGAGAGAGAGAGAAGAGAGAATGTGACTCGAAAAAGACTACAAAATAAACCACTATGGATATTCCATTAATGCAAACTTTTAACTCCTTTGATGGAAAATAAATTTAGTGTTGTAGTAATTACTGTAATTCGAAATACGGATGAAACAACAAGGGTAAGCTAAGTAACGAAAAGGCCCGGCACAAAAATCAGAAGGCTCTTTTACCTTGTGCTAATTGGGAGACTCGTTTTCCCAAATGATGGTGCCTAATCTCTGTAGGCGACTTTTAATGTGAAACCTTAAATATTCGTTTATGTGTATGTTGCTTCAGTTGTGCCTACTCTCGAGTTTTGCTGACGGCTGTGATATTTTTGCACTGGCTTAAATCATTTGGAAATTCAGACGTCCAAGATAGAATGGCTGTTGTTGCAGTCGACGTCTAACCTTGCCATATCTTCACTGTGAGGACATTCATTAATTAAACCGTACAATTATTTTATTTTGTGGCCAATCTCTCTCTCTCTCTCTCTCTCTCTCTCTCTCTCTCTCTCTTGTGAATTTTAACTTGAAACTTTTAGTTATGCATATTAAAGTTTTTGTCAAGCCAGTATTAAAATTGGCTACAAATGTAAAATGAGTTATTTAGATCTATTTAATTTTTCATTAATCGTTTCATTTTCCTTTGTAGCGAATTATTCTCTCTTTAATGGATTTCAGGATTAAAATATATATTCATCAGGGACCCTTTATTAAGAACCTTATAATATTTACTACCGTACGATAAAACAGAATTTTTACGTTTTTTGCTCTTATTCCGGTTAACTTTTTTGTCAACTCTTTGTTCATAAATAATCATTTTAATTCAATTTCCTGTCAATGCAGATTGTGTAGCTATTTATGGTGAATGGCTTGTCATGCTAACAAAGTCATGTGTTTCATTAACAAAGCACTCATTTGCATTAATTATCAGGTTTTTCATTCACCGACAGTTTTGTAGAGAATACAGTCCCGCCATTTATTCAGTATTCTTATTAATTTTAGTAGTAATAGTTATCATAAGATGTTACACTAAGGTTATACAGTACTTGTATGAAGATGAAGGTGCGTTATCCTTTTACGTGATATTAGAAAACTTTAAATCTTACAAAGTATTTGTATTCACATTATGATTAGAAAATTTACCAGCAAATTTATTTTCTGTTCATTATTATGAGTTTTTGGTGAGGTTGCTAATAGTATTTTCTTTATTCAAGTCACATTTACCAGCAAATGCTAATAGTATTTTCTGTTCACATTATGAGGTTTTAATTTACCAGCAAATTTAGTATTTTCACATTAAGGTAAGTCACATTTTATTTTCTGTTCACATTATGAGGTTTTTGGTGGTCAAGTCACATTTACCAGCAAATCACAGAGGTTTTGGTGAGGTCAAGTCACATTTACCAGCAAATGCTAATAGTATTTTCTATTCACATTATGAGGTTTTTGGTGAGGTCAAGTCACATTTACCAGCAAATGCTAATAGTATTTTCTATTCACATTATGAGGTTTTTGGTGAGGTCAAGTTTTTACTAGCAATGCAGTTATTTTCACATTATGAGGTTTTTGGTGACGTCAAGTCACATTTACCAGCAACTGCTAATGCTTCTTTCAATTATGAGGTTTTGGTGACGTCAAGTCATTTACCAGCAACTGCTAATAGTATTTTCTCTTCACATTATGAGGTTTTTGGTGACGTCAAGTCACATTTACCAGCAAATAATAGTATTTTCTCTTCATTGAGGTTTTTGGTGATCACATTTACAACTGCTAATAACTGATTCTTTCACATTATGAGGTTTTTGGTGACGTCAAGTCAATTACCAGAACTGCTAATAGTATTTTTTTGGTACGATCACATTTACCAACAACTGTATCTCTTCACATTATGAGGTTTTGGTGACGTCAAGTCACATTTACCAGCAACTGCTAATAGTATTTTCTATTCACATTATGTTTTTGGTGACGTCAAGTCACATTTACCAACAACTGCTAATAGTATTTTCTCTTCACATTATGAGGTTTTTGGTGACGTCAAGTCACATTTACCAACAAATGCTAATAGTATTTCTATTCATTATGAGGAGTTTTTGGTGACGTCAGTCATTTACCAGCAACTGCTAATAGTATTTTCTATTCACATTATGAGGTTTTGGTGACGTCAAGTCACATTTACCAGCAACTGCTAAATACATTATGAACCACTGCTAATAATTTTCTCTTCACATTATGAGGTTTTTGGTGACGTCAAGTCACATTTACCAGTTTAATAGTATTTTCTCTTCACATTATGAGGTTTTGGTGACGTCAAGTCACATTTACCAACAACTGCTAATAGTATTTTCTCTTCACATTATGAGGTTTTGGTGACGTCAAGTCATTTACCAACAACTGCTAAGCAGAGGTTTTTGGTGACGTCAAGTCACATTTACCAGTAATAGTATTTTCTCTTCACATTATGAGGTTTTTGGTGACGTCAAGTCACATTTACCAGCAACTGCTAATTATTTTCTATTCACATTATGAGGTTTTTGGTGACGTCAAGTCACGTTTACCAGCAACTGCTAATTATTTTCTCTTCACATTATGAGGTTTTGGTGACGTCAAGTCACATTTACCAGCAACTGCTAAATCTTCACATTATGAGGTTTTTTGGTGACGTCAAGTCAAACCAGAAAAATAGTATTTCCTATTCACATTATGAGGTTTTGGTGACGTCAAGTCACATTTACAAACTGTCTGAGGTTTTTGGTGACGTCAAGTCACATTTACCAGCAACTGCTAATTATTTTCTCTTCACATTATGAGGTTTTGGTGACGTCAAGTCACATTTACAGAACTTAATAATTTTCTATTCACATGAGGTTTTTTTGGTGACGTCAAGTCACATTTACCAACAACTGCTAATAGTATTTTCTCTTCAATTTTTTGGTGACGTCAAGTCACATTTACCAGCAAATGCTAATAGTATTTCCTATTCACATTATGAGGTTTTTGGTGACGTCAAGTCACATTTACCAGCAACTGCTAATAGTATTTTCTATTCACATTATGAGGTTTTTGGTGACGTCAAGTCACATTTACCAGCAACTGCTAATAGTATTTTCTCTTCACATTATGAGGTTTTTGGTGACGTCAAGTCACATTTACCAGCAAATGCTAATTGATATATGATTTTACTGTCCGTAATTAGAATAGCTATACAGTGGTAGATGGTATACGCGCTGTAGATACCGAATTAACAGTTACGTATCTCCTTTTTGCTTCCAGTACTCTCTTCGAACCACTTTAATTATTAGTGTAGAAGGGACTGGAGTACTTGTGCAGTTTAGGTACTTCGTGCAGATTCTGAAGTATGAATATAAGGGTTGCTATTAATTCGTTGTTTAGCTTTGGGATGAGGGTTTGCTTTCACGCCAAGATTCTAATCTATGTCATTTTTAGTTTTCTGTAAAAGAAAACTATTGTGCCGGCTTTGTCTGTCCGTTCGCACTTTTTCTGTCCGCCCTCAGATCTTAAAAACTACTGAGGTTAGAGAGCTGCAAATTGGTGTGTTGATCATCCACCCTCCAGTCATCAAACATACCAAACTGCAGCCCCTAGCCTCGGTAGGCTTTTATTTTATTTAAGGTTAAAGTTAGCCATAATCGTGCGTCCGGCAACGATATAGGAGAGGCCACTACCGGGCCGTGACTAAAGTTTCAAGGACTGCGGTTCATACAGCATTGTACCGAGACCACCGAAAGAGAGATCTATTTTCGGTGGAATTGATTATACGTTGTACAGAAAACTCGATTGCGCCGAAGAAACTTCGGCGCATTTTTCACTTGTTACATATATCTAAAAGTGGTTTCCCTTCTGAGTTTAGAATTGATGCTCTCCAGGTAAAAGCAGCGGGAGAAATTTTTTAATAGAAACCTTATTGATTTATTCATTTACTGCTTAAACATTCACTTTCTACATCGTGCGCTCGCTAGGAGTTGCTGATTCACATTATAACATCACGTCACCGGCACATCACGTCACGTCAAAGTACGTGAGAATTTCTTACGTGTAATCAAATGGACTTGTTTACACCATCACGTCACGTCACCATCAAGCATACGGCATCCACCGTCACTTCACGACACGTTTTCTTGGAAAGAATATTTTGACGTGACGTGACGGTGCTTATGCAAGTTTCTTAACGCTAAATCTGTGAGGCGCCATGATTACTGAGAGGTTGTGCACGAACTGAACGGGATCGTGATGGATAGTGTGAATACAAGGCACGGCTGATGGGACGGTGATGTGACGTGACGTGTCGGTGACGTGATGGTATAATGTGAATCAGCCTTAATAGGAAATGCCGTTTTACGAGACCTCGCTTTACTCTTTAGGTGTACATTCAAGAAAGCCAGGAAGCATTATCGTTTCTTAGTAACTTTATATCTCAAGTATCATTAAAACTTTGCACTAACTTTTCCATAGCCTCACTTTTCGCCTTGGATTTTGATGGAGTTATGGAAGCTTGAATTTATTGATCCTCACTTCAGTTTTGTGCGGTACGATCCTTCATGAACTGTGACTTTTTGCAAGTAGATAGTAGAACAGAGAGAGAGAGAGAGAGAGAGAGAGAGAGAGAGAGAGAGAGAGAGAGAGAGAGAGAGAGAGAGATTTAATAAAACGTTTGAAATACAATTAAGTTGAAGAGAAAGACTAAAGAAAATACAGCCTGTACCATTTTTTCCTAGTTGCATTTTTTCTTTTTTTAGTGAAACGTTACTCTCGTAATTGAAATTCTTTCCGAGGATCAATTAATATTAAGGCGAATGAAAAAAAAAAAGTTTAAATTGCGTTCATGGTCTTTGCGTGAACTTTCCTTGTCAGTAGAATTCTGGGTACGGAGAATTCTTTTTCTTCTTACTTTATAAATACACACGTTATAGGTATATAATATATATATATATATATATATATATATATATATATATATATATATATATATATATATATATATATATATATATTTTACTGTATGTATATATATATATATATATATATATATATATATATATATATATATATATATATATATATATATATATTACATACACACATATTCTTTCACTTTTACTCTTTTTTTTTTCTTTTTTTTTTTCTTTCATTTTTACCCTTTTGTGCTTTCATTCACATCTGTTCCGTCCGTCCATAGATACTCCTGCCTTTACGCTTCCTGTTTATTCCTTTGTTAACATTTTTGCAAAGCTCTACCTCAATTCTTCAAACTTTTCATCTTTTATTATGGAATACTGAATTACTCGTACCAAATGGAATAAATAATCAACAGACAAAATCTTCGTTCGTCACTGTGATTAAATTAGCATTTTTTTATTCGGTTAATTATGAGCAACCTTCACTCAGCCAGTCCCGTAGGATTTTACATTTTCTCTACACATATGTCTTTCTCTATATAAAAATTTTTATCTGCGTAATAACAAATGGATTTTTTAATCAAACTTTAGTGATTTGTAAACGAAAACAAATTTTATCTCACTGCTACATAATTTCTATATTCATGTAAAAATATTAAGATATTAAATGTAAGTCATTACTTAAGTAGTGGATGTCTGATTATTATGTAGCTTATTTATTTTACAATAAGGAAGGTCTACAGTATTAGATCGTATGAAAACTTACCTTGACTTTCGCATACCACAAAAAAATAAAGCTAGGGAAATGGTACCCACAGCATTTGGTGCTAAAAAAAAATACAATAACTTGATGAGTATTTTAGTCTCATTACCAAAAGAAGTACACATTTAACATTGCAGTAAGGAAATTTGCATATGTTTATATCTAGATTTTGCTTCTACGTTCATAGGTGCGCGCGAGCGCGAGCGTGTGTGTGGGTGTGCATCGTTATGTGTGTGTTTGTGTCTCTTGATTAGCGTGTCATTAAATAATGGTTTTTAGGTGAATTCTTTTATAATTATTTCCTTGACAAGGAGAACGAGTCATTGAAGATCAAAATAACCTTCCCCAGCCCACGTTGCAGAGTTCCCTCATTGTTTCTCGTCCGGTTTATTTGCAACTTGAATATCAACAGAAGAAGCAAACTCTGTTTTTCTAATTATAGACAGAAGCCCACGCAAAGAGGTCCCTTCCTCTTAGAAGCATTTGCATTTCAGTCTTTCTCCCTTCGACTAATGCATTACTCTTGCATCCTTAAGGGATGAACCTTAAAAATTATAATTCAACTAAAGAACAAGTCACTAACCATGTGGTACAATGAGGTTAAGACTTTTAAACTCATTTTTTTTTTTTTTGGTACTTTCGGCTTAACGAGACCTTTTGACGACTCCCCTTGAATAATTGAAAGAACTCTCTCTCTCTCTCTCTCTCTCTCTCTCTCTCTCTCTCTCTCTCTCTCTCTCTCTCTCTCTCTCTCTCTCTCTCAAGTGGCGTTCTGAAAATTTCTCCATTTGATCTTGTATTATCATTTAATTAGGATTTTAATATGCTTCCTATTCTCAGAATCAGTTTATTTTTAACAAGATGCTGGCGTTTCTTTTAATATATTAAATACTAAGAAGTATTCTTCTCTTCTTCGATATTTTTTATCTCTCATTTTCCTTTCGAGTCTTAACTTCTCTTTCTCTCTCTCTCAGTTTAACTGGGAGATGCTACTGCCTAGTGTGGTAAGTGAGTTTCAATGCATTAAAGATTTTAATTTGAATTTTTTTTAGGCATGTTAGTTTGAAAAAGCAAACGTATTTAACTCCCTGCTACTAACACGAATGAAAGTATCATCTTCATCATCATCATCATCATCATTATCATCATCATCATCGTCATCATTATCATCATCTTCGCCTTCACTACCGTGCATCTCTACTCATCTCTAGCCTCCCTTGGTGATGAAGCTGTAACATTAAAGTAATACTGATAAGAAAGGTGTTTATTTTACAGTTGTTTAATTAGGTGGAAGACACTTTCATTTATAATATTAGATTAGGAAACTCATATTCTTACCATTTTTTGTATAAAAAGTCTCAGAAACTCTTAATTTGCTGTTTTAAATGGTTAATTACTTTTGGAGGTAATCATATATCGGATACTGAAGATATGTGATAATCAGTTTTCCAGGGGAAAAAGGGGTTAGATTAATGTATCCAGTGGTATTTTGGGTTGATCTTTGAATATTGATTTGTATACATGGATAAATTCACACTGGCACTACCATTTATTCTTTTGATTATGATTATAGAGTTTAGGCCAAAGGTCAAGCGCTGGGACCTATAAGGTCATTCAGCGCTGAAACGAAAACTGAGAGTAAAGGTGGTTTTTGAAAGGTGTAACAGGAGGAAAGTCTCGCAGTTGCACTATGAAATAATTGTTAACAAAGGGTGGATAGCAAGATGGAAGAAAAATAATATGAATGGTGATAAGTAAAAGGAATGAAAGCGGTTGCAGCTAGGCGCCGAAGGGACACTGCAAAGAACCTTTGGTAATGCCTACAGTGCACCCTGTGAGGTGCACTGACGGCACTACTCCCCTACGGGGCTCTTGATTATGGTTCATGTGTTTACTCGCTTCTGACTGTCATATTGTGTTCCCATTTTTCAGTTTTACTTTCTTGCTCGTTTCATTAACATATATTTCATCTGTCCTTATAAACTCCTGGCTTTGCTCTTCGTATTTAGTATTTTATTAATGTTTTTACAAAGCGCGACCTGAATTCTTCAAACTTTTTTAATCTTCTTTTGTTATGCAGTACTGAATTACGCGTACCAAGTGGAATAAATGATTAATAGAGAAAATCTCCGGTCGGCACTGGAATTAAATTAGCTTTTTTGTTATTCAGTTAATTATGCACAACCTTCACCCAACCAATCCCACGGGATTTTACATTATGTCTGAGTGCATTCGTCATGTCTGGTTAAGCATATATTTTTATAATAACAAATGGAATTTTAGATCAAGTTTTGATGATTGTTAAATGAAGACAAGTTTTATCTCTCAGCTAGATAAATTATATATTCTTATAAAAATTATTAAGATAATAAATGCAGGTCATTACTTAAGTAATAAATGTCAATACTTGTCGTATTCAGGAAATTGTCCGATAATTATGTATCGTATTCATTTTGTAATAAGGGAAGTCTGCAGCGTTAGGTCATGCGGAGACATAACTTTGACTTTCACATACGACAAAAAAATAAAGCTAAGGAAATGGTACCCATAACATTAGGTGCTGAAAAAAAAATATATAAATATATATATATATATATATATATATATATATATATATATATATATATATATATATTATAAAATTACAATTTTGGTGATTCTCTTTTACAAGTGTTTCCTGAGAAATGCTTGTCTCTCCCTCCTGACATAAGCAGTGAGATATGTATCTGGTGGGTAGGAAGCTCCTGTGGGTTGCAGCCATGATCAACAAAACGTCATTCGGCTAACAGCCCCATCCCAAGAGAATTTCTGAGGAAACGGTGATTAACACAGGAGCCACCTCTCTCTCTCTCTCTCTCTCTCTCTCTCTCTCTCTCTCTCTCTCTCTCTCTCTCTCTCTCTCTATCTCTATATATATATATATATATATATATATATATATATATATATATATATATATATATATATATATATATATATATATATATATATATATATATAATACAGTATATATATATAAATATATATATACAATATATATATATATATATATATATATATATATATATATATATATATATATATATATATATAGTATATATATATAAATGACAAGAATGCCTATCAATTGCTCAGTGAATGATTGCCATCTTGTTGCGTGTTTGGGTCTAGCCTGCTGTCTCTTCATTTAATTTTGAGCCTGTCTTTTATAGTTTTAGAAAGTCACTGTTTTTGATTTTGAAGTGTATCCATAATGTATGAGGAACCCACAATATCATTACAATACGTCGATGATAAATGGAAATGCAATATAGAACAAAATATATATATATATATATATATATATATATATATATATATATATATATATATATGAGATTGAGAGAGAGAGAGAGAGAGAGAGAGAGAGAGAGAGAGAGAGAGAGAGAGAGAGAGAGAGAGAGAGAGAGAGAGGCTTAAGCACAACTATACGGAAAACAGGAGGTTTTACAGATGATTGTACTTTTTATGCACTCATCTAAAATTCATTTCAAAAGTGAAATATGTTAAAATTTCAAACATAGTAACACAATGTACAAATTTTATGCACAGATATCAAATGAAATATGAGAGAGAGAGAGAGAGAGAGAGCTGCAAAATATTGAAAATTCTGTTGGGGCTCCGTGCCATAAAGATATCCCAATAGCTTCATTAAACATTCCAATACAATCGCTGGACACAATGGGTAAGTGAGAATAGTTTCTCCCTTTCCAATAGTTTGAAGTAGGAAACTTCAAATAGGACCTGTAGGGGTTTCCTCCACCAAGGATGCTTTCGTATTTCGATGGTTTCATTAAGGATACAGGAGGTACTTTAGTTATCTCTGTTCCCATGTCCTTTTATTCGGATTGTCTTCCTCACTATTTCTCATTTGTTTCATTAATTGTTTTTTCACTTGAATTCCTGCATTATCTGGGCTAGTTCGCATCGCCATTTAATTGTATTTATTTAGCGTCTGTTTTCTTCAAATGCAAACTGTTGTGTTTACGACATCTCTAAAAATAATTAAAAATGAAAATTAATATAGGGAAAGATTTTAAGGGAATAGAATAAAAAATTGTGATAAAAATAGGTTTTCCGTGTCTTTTGCCCCTCTCTTAAAGAGAATTTCCATTGTGATAAATTTTCTATTAGTAAAAAAAAAAAAAAAAGAATGACAATGTTAAGAAAACTCGAAAATGTTATAGCCTATATACCATACATAAATACATACATACATACATACATACATACACACACACACACACATATACATATATATATATATATATATATATATATATATATATATATATATATATATATATATATATATATAATTTTCATTGAATTTTGGATTGTGAAAGTCCTTCATTTTACTTGTAATTTAGCATCATTAATTTTACTATAAAATTATTGTTTGCTTTTGTATAAGAATTTTTCTTATACTGTGGTCTCCCTATACACACCACGGAGAGAATGGCAGTGTCAAGAAAACTTACCAATAACTAATTAAAAAGAAAAAGTAACTGTTAATGGAAATTTATGATTACAGCCTCATTAAAAAAAAAAAAAGCCAGGGTCTGATGATTGAGGATGGTCAAGAATCTGGAACCGCTGCTCAAAGCCTAAACCGCAGCCTGTAGTAAAAACCAAAGTGAAGAAAAAGATGAAAAAGACTGAAAACCTTAGGTGGAAGTAATTGCTCGTTAATTACCTGAGTAAGCCTCCTCACACAAGGGAAACAAAAATGGTGTTGTTTTCACATTAGCAAATTGATAGCTCCATGTATGAGAGAGAGAGAGAGAGAGAGAGAGAGAGAGAGAGAGAGAGAGAGAGATGGTTTTATTTTCACTTTACCAAACTGAGACCGACCTTTGTCGGAGAGACAGAGAGAGAGAAAGAGAGAGATCGTGTTATTTTCACTCTGCCTAATTGAGACCGGACAGGCCTTTATCAGAGAAAGAGAGAGAGAGATTTTTTTTATACTAACAAGGTGGTTGGAGTAAGAGAGGAGGGAGTGGCCTTCCACAAAGTAAAATGATGAGGTCACTTCCTCCGAACACTGAATGTAACACACTCATTTTCCTCCTTCTTGCACTGTTTAGGGGAAAAAAATCTATTTTTCACTAACCTATGTTCTCCTTTCTTAATTAATCATCCTAAAGATGCGTTCGTCCATCTGCACAAACATTACCATATGCTGTTAGAATCTCCTTATTTCTACACTATTCAAGTTTTCCGACTCTGCTTACACTGTTTACAGTCTCCTTTCATGGTTTTTATTTTTTATTATTCCCTTTCAACATCCGTACTTCACTTACATAAGGTTAATTGGTTGAACACCCCTTCACGCGTTGTAGAGTTCCAGTTACCTGCCTTGCTTAAACTTCTTTTTTTCTATTGTCATCTCATAGATTTACTACCAAAGACTTGTAACAGCCATCTATATTCATTTTTTTCGTAATTCTCTCCCCATGTAACTATGTTAACAACTTCAATTTTCTCTTTTGCGCACTTCTGACATCTTAAGGATCCCTTTATAAAGTTTTGGCCCCGTAGGCACATTCTTCTTATATATTGGTCAACGCTTGAAGAGTCCCTATTATCGTGTTTAACTCATCTACTCTTTGACTTAGCTAATTTATTCTACCTTAATATATAAAGTTTTGCTTTTGATAACTTTTTCCCCTTAAAAATACTTTCAACTACCTCTACGGAAACCACAAACACTCATAACTATCATTAATTAAGCATTTTAATTCAGACCGACAACACTGTATAAACAAGCCAAGTAAAATAGCCGCCCTAGTTCCTAAAATATCATCTGTATGAAATACCTATGAAAGATACAGTTTAAATCTAGGGCTTACACAACCCACCTGTGAATTGCATTAAATAAACAACTTCATGAACTATGCATTCTCAGAACTTCACAATCACATTTGAAACAACTCAACCGTAAGTATTTTCGAGATCATTCTTAACAGAACTGAGTTATGATCTTCTTTAATCTCAAATTACTTACTCCTAACTTATAAAATAACAAACTTTTGATTAACACACTCTTACTTGTAAAGCCCAGTATGGATCCCTTCCTGTTGAGGCTTATGCTATCTGATTGAAATTTCTATATATATATATATATATATATATATATATATATATATATATATATATATATATATATATATATATATATATATATATATATATATATATATGTATATATATATATATATATATATATATATATATATATATATATATATATATGTGTATATATATATATATATATATATATATATATATATACACATTTTTTCAGCGTTCACCATGAGATTTCCCATTTCAAAATGACAATTTGTTTGGCATTTTTTTTCTCGAAACATCCCTCATACATACCGGTTAGCCACACTTTCACTACCATATCGCAACATCTCTCAATTTCATTCATTTAACAGCCTTACTTTTATAAAGGTAAAAAAAACGGATTAATTATGGGTTTATTGTTCAGGAAAACACCAGCAATCACAATTTATTTTGAGATGTTGCATCAGCCATAGAGCTAATCTGAAAGCACTGACAAAAGTCTATTCTAGAAACAGGTAGTTTAACAAAAAAGACTAATATTTATGGGCCAAGCAGTATATAAAGAATAGTAGCACTTGTAACTTAGAAGAAACATTAAAATTATGAATTTCTTTACGGAGGAAACCTGTTTTCTGAGTAAGTGTTTTGGCTTTCCCAGCTCACAACCTTCATCGTCTCCAGAACCAAACTTGTTTGTGTCGTTAACACACATAGGAACTTCACATCTGACATGCAAAAGAACCACACGTATCATTAATTGAAGTTCTTCCCCCTTACGTAGACTCCTTGTTCACAATCTGATCCAGGCTGGGATTTCACTTATCGTATGTTTACCCTTTTGTACACCACACAATCAAACCATTTAGTTTCCTCTAGATTCATTAATTTCACTCTCCTTCTCCTTAGGACATGACGGCTAACACTAAGTATTCCGTCCTCTTTGACTCCGAGCTCCACCTCTGAAGTCGTAGAATTGTAAGGTTTCACTTGATCGCATGCTATTGACCCCCTCTCTTGTTCTGTATCTCTGTGATATATCAGAAACCACCACAGATCTCCCCTAGTGCTGTATTTCTTAACTTTTCATTTCTGTATCACTTGGAATAAAAAATTCTAACTTCTCCTCACGCAGCCTCCTTAGCATAGAATTGTTCGTATCTTATATTTGGTGTTATGTTCAGAGTGCCAGTAAAAAAAAGATATTTTGTCATTTAAGGTTCCTTCCCTCTCTTTGTGGTCTACTGCATTATACTAGGCAATTTTCCCTATAGAGACATGATGTAAATTAATAAATAACATTAATAAACATCAGCAGCAAAACTAATAATAGTAATGATAAATGTAAGGCGAAAGGCGAAGCGAAAAGGAACGAAGCCTCACGCGATGTCTTATTCTTTTCTGCGTAGTGCAAGAAACCTCATTACCTGCTTAGGTATTCCGGACGCTTCTGCTGCTCATCCTCGGAGATGGCCTTTAATCTTTATCAAAAAGATGCTGGCAGCCATCTTCTTTCCTCTCACCCCTTTTATCACGTGACTTGTTCCAGGACGTGAGGTTTTTGCAGAAAATGGCACGCATTCCGGATGAAATAAAGGGTATATACTGTAAGTAAACTCAAATAAACATTGTTATACAATAATAATAATAATAATAATAATAATAATAATAATAATAATAATAATAATAATAATAATAATAATAATAATACTTTCGCTTACTTAACCATCACCTAAAAATATTTCATAACTTTTCTGAGTTCAGATTTTATGTTCTTGATGTAGGTAAATTTATATGCTAAGAAGAATAGTATAGAGTATTATGGTAATGTTTGGAGTTGAAGAAAACAATATTTGCTCATGCGCTCGCGAAAAAAAATAGCATGAACATTGACAAGATATCATTGAAACAATATTAAAATGAGAGCATAGTACAATTTGTTTCCGTCACGCCCGAGCCAAAATATTTCTGTCATCCGATCCTTTAAAAAATATATTTACTATCGACAAAAATCATCTGAAACTGGAACGGAATTAAATAAGTTAAGCACTGTACTGATTATATTTCATTAATAATATAGGCTATATATAACGTAATTGTGATTTGGTATTTTTAAACAATTTTTTATAAAACTTTAAACTATACAAAACAAAACCTACTGTTATGATAAACTTTGGGTCAGTAATTAAAATGATATATGCATAACAATGTAAAGTTCATATAATGACATATGGGAGGATTAAGCAATATAATTGATGCTTGATTCAATTCCTGGAACTCTTTACCATCCCCTTTGTTTCAAATGCCCGAAGGGTTTTTATTTTACAAAGAGGTGAATTTGTCATCATATGAACAGCCAGATTCATTTACATATTATTTTGCACAGGGTATAGAAATTAAATGCTTGTGCTAAATGCATCTAGATGAACAATAACTTGTTTACAAAGAGAAATGTATTGGGGGATTTGTAAATGTTACAAAAAACTAAATAGTCAAAAACCTAAATAATATCTCGTACTTTTCATTTCTGTAATAGAAGAGAAAATCGTTGATGATTAATCATGAAAATAGTAGAGAGAGAGAGAGAGAGAGAGAGAGAGAGAGAGAGAGAGAGAGAGAGAGAGAAGAGAGAGAGAGAGAGAGAATTGAATGTGTTCATGGTTTCCTAAAAATCCCTTAGTCATGAAAGTGGCAATTAAAGCACGGTAATGACCTTTTAATTGAATGCCGTTTAATCTGAAATGAGTTTAGGAAGAGCATGAATGGACTGGGGCCGAAATCGTGATAATTGGGACATCGGCATAAAACAGAATGTGTTGGGAATAAACAAAGCACTTACTGATAATGTCGAAATTGTAGGGATGAGTCGATAAATCTTGGAGCCTTCCATTACGTAAGTGTAAGTAGTTTTGTAAAAAAAATATTTAATAAGGGAATTCACTGAGGTAATCAACCCTCACATTTGGATACCGGGTAATTTTTTTTATCTTTAATTATACAGAGAAACTGGTGATGTAGCTTGAACTGAATATAAAGTTTTTGATACTGTCGTAAAATTTATATGGATTACTATTGGTTGTAAGTTGTCAAGTATTACAGTACTATGGGATATAAGTAGTCGAGTATTAAATTGAACCCATTTGAATGACAATCCTGTTGGTGGGATTAAATAAAATAATTGAATAGCAGCACTTTGTGCAGAGTAAATTTAGATTAAAATGATTGAAATGCAGCGCCTTGAATACAAAACATAGTACCTGTTTATTAAATGTAGTCGGATTGATTTCGGCATGTAAATTTGAAAAAGAAAAAATCAATATCCCAAGAATCAAAGATACTCTTGAAAGTTATGACACTCTACGTGACCAAGAAGGTGGCCAATCCGATGTTCCCCGCTTAGCCTTCAGCAGTTAAACACATGTGCTTTCGTACAAGTAGTCAAGTGGGGGTAATTTTAATGTGATTTCCTTTTTAAAGAGAAGAGTTACTCTTTTTTTACTCAAAGCAAGAAAGGGTTTTGTATGAAGCACATTAAAATTCAGATTTAAATGCAGTTGTAGCAACGCTGTCAGTTATACTGATATGGTGTTCTAATTAAAAAAGAACCACAATACATTGAAGAAATTGTATTTTCGTTTTTCATAAAGGTATTCAAGGAATACTCATTTGATTATGTGAGAGTGGTCCTTGAGATTTTTTGAATAATCAAGCAAGAGAGGCCCTTTTGCTTTGTGTGGTGTCGTTGTGTGGAGCGTTGCAGTGCCCTCATTTGCATGCCAGATCAATGGAGAGAAATTACGAATAGTTATCAGGCCCAGACTTTGATAGTATCATTTAGTATTTTAAGGCCAACTCGTTCGTTCTACCTTACATGAAGTTTATTTTTCCTTGTGAATTGCCTGTCATATACATTTTACATTTGTTGTGTAAATGATCCCATAAGGTTGTGAAGATCGGTTTTGCTGGGCTGATTAATGGGCGTGAGTTGGAGATTGATAAAAAACAACGAATGTGTCAGTTCGTCCAGCCCCACCTTGATTTCATGCATACGGGAGTATTTACGAACCCATTTACTATATCTTATCTTAATATATTTAATTAAAAACATTAATGTGACGGACGGTGCAAGTAATTATATAATTAATTTTACTGAATTATGCTTAAAACCCCACGCTGAAGAGAAGAACCAACAATTTCATGCCTTCCTAAAATACACAGAATTCAAATTATCTAGTGTTCACATTTGGTGTTAAATAAGGGGAATTTTGCAGAACTTGCACAAATTTATACACATTCGGATGTATAGCTTTGTATGATGCAACTTATATGTGTGTTTATGTAAGTACTGATACATAAATATGCGTAGATTTTTTATGAAGAGTTGTTTTGGACACTTGCGTCAAGCAAATAAGAATTCAGAAAGACCTACGTACAGTAACAATCATCGCATTGCCCTATATTTATATAGAAGGCAGAACTATTGATTTCGGGGAATAGGAAACTGCACGAGGCATACCAGGAAATAGTAATGTCAGTAACTCAACTCGGAGTGTAACCAATGAGTTCGGGTCTTAACCAAACGTCCCCATTCCTATTATGAAGAATTTTTTATGATAAAGTTGCGCATCAGAAAGTTTAAATGGACCTAAAATCTGTAGAATGCATGGAAGTCATTCAATGCTAAATTGAATATTAATATGAATAATGTACCTGAAACTCAGCCATCATTTAAAAAGGTTTGGATCAGTCTTGTGGATGTTGAATATCCCCGAGAATAATGGCCACGTGCGTGTTTATTTGGGACCGTTCATTGCATCAGCGAGATCGCCATCGCGATTGGAGTTTCCAGTTATTGCATTAACACCTGACGTCCCACATGACGCGTCCTCTAATGCCCAGTCGGAATTGTAATGAATGAAATCGAACGGTGCCTTCTGTGCGTCTCTCCGCCTGTCAGGGAACGAATTTGTTCAGGCCATCACTCTCTAGGATTAGAAGATAGATTCGGCTCCGTTCTCGCTAGGGAAATTTGTATTGCTTAATCTTAGATTTTGCAAACGTTTGCCCATTGGTAATGACAGTGAGGTATGTCATGTCATAAAGTTCGAAATCTGTCATTACAAGTATTGCATGTCGTTTTACATGTAAGATAACAGTTTGCATAGTCAGGAAACAAAGTAGCTTTTTGAGAATGTATTAAAATGCTTTTACATTAGATTAACCATGAGCAAATGTATATTTAGACATTGCAAATGCATTCTGTAGACTAGTTTTGTGAGTGTATGAGTGTATGCATATATCATATTATATATATATATATATATATATATATATATATATATATATATATATATATATATATATATATATATATATATATATATATATAAATATATATATAATATAAATATATATATATATATATATATATATATATATATATATATATATGTATGTATGTATTTAGGTATTTATGTATATCATCGGCGTCTTTTGCGCTTAGAGGAGGTGACTTCAGAAAATTTTAACCCTTTGATATTTAGCTAGGAGAGCTTAACCACATAATCTTCTGCCCACAACCGGCAATTTACCCCGTGCAATGACGCAGATAAGCACTTTTAAACGAGACCTATTGCTTGATAAATTGTAAGGAGATTGCCGTCTTATTAACTGATTCCCTTAGGCATGTTTGACCTCTACCCACTTTTTAAGGTCAAGGTCTTTAAATGTTCAATGTTTCATATAACTGTTTTTAATTATATTTATATCACTTCAGTTTCATTAACAATGTCAGATTTATCATAATTTTCCTTATTCAGCTGGAAAACTACAGTTCATATCGTTAGAACGGACTGCTGAATACTATGACCACATCAAGTATGTATACATATATATATATATATATATTTTGTGTTTTATATATATATATATATATATATATATATATATATATATATATATATATATATATATATATATATATATATATATATATATATATTTATTTATATATGGATACTCTTATATATATAAGAAAATGCTTGGTGTGATCCCGTCTCAGTTATTTAATATAAAATCAAAATTCAGTGATTAATGCGTGAAAATACTTACGATAAAAAGATGAAAACGTTCAGACAGCACACAGTGGAGGAGGAAGAAAATGCTTATATACATTAAATATAGCTAACAATGATAACATCATTACTTCAAAATCGGGACCGAAAAAACAAAATCTAAAAATGCAGCATTACCTACATAGACTTTGCGGGACTTGTCCATGAAGCTGCAGTTCCCTGGCACTGGGAATGGAATGTCTGTGGTAACTAGCTGTCAATTATTGCACTTGCACTGCAGAGGAAAATCGACCTACAGGCCGGATTAAGATTGCAAATCGAGTTGAATGTTTCCCTGACGGGAACTCTCTCTCTCTCTCTCTCTCTCTCTCTCTCTCTCTCTCTCTCTCTCTCTCTCTCTCTCTCTCTCTCGTTTGCCGCAATGTATCACAAGAGGAAGTCCCTTCTCTCAGGTATTGCCATTTTAGACTCCAGTTTATGTCCTGATATGAAATATTAAGTTACCATACCCACCTAGATCTTGGACTGTTGCAAAACGTGACTCCTCTTGCAGTGTGAGATTATCAGACAGAATATAGTCAACTGCGGCTTAAATGTTAATGTTATTTTGTTGGACACCTCTGCAGTGGAATCAACATTACAAAAGGATACTGAATATTAAGGTTTTTCCAAATAATTATGACTACTCAGATAACTAAAAAAATTAAATTGTTGCTTCAATAATTCATGATTGCAAAACGCCGTTTTTATGGGATAAATGACTTGGCCTACTTTTAACCTGCTGGCTGCGTTTCTTTGACTCTTTATCACCATTTTAATGTTCTTCATTCTTTTCATATCTCTGAATGCACTCCCAGTGTTTCCATAGGTCATGAGACAGTTTCTAGGCAAAAATCTTGATGCAATTTCCTATCTATTCAAATGGGCTCATACTTTTGAAACTTGCCTTTGTAATTTTTGTTTGAAATAGGATGATAAATTACTTTTCATTTAAGTCCACCTACGTTTAGCGTTGGCTCTGTTATAATTAATAATTTACATATTTCGGAGATGTTTTCTTGCTTCTCTCTTCTGATGTTTGCTACATGGTTCCATCATTTCATTAGTATCTGTTAAACTGACTTTCTCTCTCTCTCTCTCTCTCTCTCTCTCTCCTCTCTCTCTCTCTCTCTCTCTCTCTCTCTCTCTCTAACTCATTGACCGGCCGGAGATTTATATATTCCCCTGTTATAAAAGGGTTATTTGGTCGAACTCAAGGGCCTTCATTGCGAATGGAAATAGATTTTGCTGGTCCAGGCATGCTCTGTACCATCTGACTCACCCAACGAAGAGCTTGAAGAATGCCATAGCAATAACGGAAGTATGCGTAAGTCAGCTTCTTGAAATTTAATTCATGAAATTTATCTCCAGACTCATGGCATAGTATACTCTCCGCAGATGTGCGTTATATGATATAATAAGTTGAAACAAAATCTTTTACTTAGAAGTCTTACCTTATTTGTTCATGTGATTTCATTGTTGGTTAATTCTGACAAAACTGTTATCGTTGCAGTATTGTCTCTTCGTAATCGCTTTGCCAGAACTATATTCACATTACATATTGCAAATGCATAAAATGATTCATTAATGTTCCTTACCTCATCTTCCCCGTCTGGAAACTGATTTAGTAGATTTTCCTAAAGCAAATTGTCCGTAGTGTTGCTCCAGATGCATGACTGGGGCTTGCTTCGTTATATATTGTATTAGTGTGCAGTTTCAAATTGCATGAAATGTTGCAACTCATATTTATATACGAATAGCCCACATATCTAGGCCATATTTATTTTAGTTGGTTCTAATAACCGTATTCTCTACCCTCTTCAGATTAAGTTGGGATATACATTTAAATTTTACTATGGCTGGTTTTATTTTTTGCTCAAGATAGCAAAACAAGTACAACGCCCATTCAGACTCACACGAGCGCAGAAATACCCAGACTCAAGAATGGAGAGGACATGGGAAATATGGAGGCTTTCTCCCATTACACAATGAATTTCCATACACGTGTCCAAGGGTAAATTGTTAAAGGGGGAGATTAGTAGGATATACCGTATTGCGTGTTCGCATAATTATATAAATATATTTTAGTATGTAAAGAATCAGACCTGAAAGGATAGAGAGAAAAAGTGAAGGGCAGTACAATGGTTTGGCGTAAAATTTGAGTAAATGAAATTTTATTCTGTAAAGTAGCATCAACTAAAAGAATTGTTTTAAGTAATGGGAATTAGAAGAGGAATGTTTTCGCCCTGGTTTTTTGAGGTTCAGGTAAAACAGTTCAAATTATTTCGCCTTTAAGTGAAGGTTGAAACAGTTCTTAAACTCATACTGTTACACACAGGCATATATATATATATATATATATATATATATATATATATATATATATATATATATATATATATATATATATATATATATATATATATTTGAGATCATCACGTGAAAATAAAAGGAGATACCAAGGCTTCCAATTTTTATTCTAAAGTCCTGTTCAGGGTACCTAGAGAAGACTTTGGATTAAAAATTGAAAGTCTTAGTATTTCCTTTTATTTCCAAATTGAGGATCTCATATATATATATATATATATATATATATATATATATATATATATATATATATATATATATATATATATATACATATATATGATCGAATACATTATACCTTGAGAGTAACTTATGCCCAGTGGAAATTATAATTGATAAAAATTCGAACCTGGTTTTAGATATAGTGATAGATGGTCGACATTGACTATATGGCAGATACATTTATCAGTTGCAAACAGAAAATAAGTGTTCATTCCGACGGCGAAGGAATGTTTATGTTAAAGATATTTGTAGCTTAACATTTTTTATTTAAAAAATATGTCACGGTCTTTGTGAAAAATTCAAATATATATATATATATATATATATATATATATATATATATATATATATATATATATATATATATATATATATATATGTGTGTGTGTGTGTGTGTGTCTGTTTGTGCGCGTGTGTGTGTGTGTATGCGTGTATGATGATATTTATATCTGGGTATATGTAATAGAAGAAGAATAGGAAATAGTCAACTGTAGTAGAATCTACACAGAAAGTATTATATTTTATTGAATTTGTTTTTTCATCTAGATTTCCCGTCTATATTTGGTACAATCGTACATCGAAACGGTAAAAATCCCCTCCCCCTTTCTCTCTCTCTCTCTCTCTCTCTCTCTCTCTCACACACACACACACACACACACACACACACACACACACAAGCGCAGAATCATGCATCCGAGAACCTCCACTGATATCCGCACCACGAGAATCATGATATGATGGAACGCGCCTCTCAGAAATGCTAGACGAGTCAAGAACCTGGTGGTTGTATTCACGGTGCTTTCGCACCGGCATTGTTTCACTCCCCCTTTGTTTCTGTCTCTCCCTTATTCTGCAGCGGCGTTGCAATTGCCGAAGTGCATTCCTGGCTCTAACAGATGGGTGGAAGTCTCGGCAGCTCCGAAAGCCAGATCGGCAACTAAACTAACTCCTTGATCGTGTCACTCCTCACGTGATGGCACTTTGGCTGAGTGAGGCTCTCGGCTCCGGAATGGCTTAATTATGCAGTTGCATTTCCAGGATATTTACTATGTGAGGATCTTATTCGTCAAATGTTTATCAGGAAAGATTGCTAACATAGATGTATGTCCTTGAATCACTGTTATTTGAATAGAAGTGATTTACCAGAAGAACAATAAAGAATGTTATTTGCTGAGACTTTTTCGGGAAGTCTGACTGAAGAAACAATTTCTTTTAACTTTTTAACAAAGTCGAGGAATACCGTTTCATAACCTAGTCGGTAGAATAGCCAACAGCTACTGCAATAATGGTAAAATATATCGAAATATTTCACTCTCGTTCAATCTCGCCAATTTCACGGCTGGATGGTACTCATTTTATTGTTTTCGTTTGATATCACGATACACTTTCCTCATTTTTTCATGCCAATAATCTCGCAGCAGATTCAGTGTGCGTTATTGTTCTCGTAAGTTCTTCAAATAAAATTTTACTTATTATTTTCTTGATTTTTATGATTCTCTATTATACTTCGTTTCACATCAGCAGAATGTCAGTGTTCTAATTTCAACAAAGATTTTGTTATAATTGACCTTTAGCCCCTGGCCATTTTATGGCATGTTTATTTTCTCTAACCTGAACGAAAACTGTGCGGTTCTCAGATGTATATCTTATAAAATATATGTGCTTTTCTATTCTTTTTTTTACAATGATTTCCCATTTTGACCAAGATAAAAGTTGTCACTTGACTTAGAGGATTTGATATGTACATCCTTTAGTATTGTTGGGAGAGTTCTTAATAATGCTCCTAAATAGTACATTAACTCTAGAGTTTTTAAAGAGATGGGGAACATCTTTGAAATGATTACTGTATGTAGTCCAAACAGGGCTTTGAGTTTCTCTATTTTTATCATAAAAAGTCCTTTTGCCATTCTAAATGCATAATGCACTTTCTAATATATTACAGTAGTTCCGGTCACATTAGTGAAATATGTAAAATATAAAAAATACTAAATAAGTAATATAGAAGTGTGTTTCTGACAACAACTGAATCCCCTTTAGGGAAACGGGAAGGAATCCTTATGGCACATGTAATTCACAGTTGATCAGCTGAAGGATAACAAACTATCAAGATCCTATGATGAAGCGAGACGAGATTACATATACAGTAGGATGGCAGTTGTTGATAATCCTTAAGACTTGCTGCGTGACTTCTCCCATGGAACAAGATTTAGGATGTCCTCGCACGTAAAGGAGTTTGTGTATCATCCCACGAAGATCTTCAGATGTTCCTCTGTGATAAGAGCATATGGACTCTCTCTCTCTCTCTCTCTCTCTCTCTCTCTCTCTCTCTCTCTCTCTCTCTCTCTCTCTCTCTCTCTCAGTTCTAGAATCTGTCTGGAAATTATCATTGTTAGGTGAAATGACCCAGGTACGGTATTTTCAGTATCCTAGCGATTGTGGAATGAATTATGTTTGCAGATGTCACATAGCTGATAGGGAATAGTGAGGAGAAACTACAGAATGTATTATGAGAGTTTGAAAGTATTTGTGAGTAGAGGAAGTTTCGAGTCAATTTTAGTATGATTTGGGATATGATGGTAAATTTAAACCAGAAATATGATAGAGTGAGTGCTGATAGGGATTGTGAAAGGATGGAGGCATTTGATTTGCATAAATATTTGTCAGTAAATACAATAAATAAATATCACAGGAAAGGCGAAGCGAGAAGGTACCGAGGTGTTTACAGAAGGTTGAGAAGAGACAAAAGAGTTATCCGTGGATGCCAGGGTGGGAGTATATGTAAGAGTTGTCGAGACAACTCTTATTCAAGAACATGAAGGGCGGAAGTTGAACGTAAATGAAAGGAAGAAGTTGATAATGTGAGAACTGTGGATATAAGTACAGAACAGAAGGGGTTAAAATATTAATGTAGGTGAGGTGATGAATCAGATTATTTTAAAATGGTTTGGTCATATGGAGAGAAGGGACGATTACAGGTTGGTGGATATAGTTTTAGCCTAGAAATACTAGTTGTAAACAGGAGAGGAAGACTTAGAAAAGGATTAAAGAGGTAAAGGTAATAGAACGGAAGAGCATTAATATCGAGTAAGATTGAGAATACGTTCTAGATAGCTGTGAATAGTTTAGCGTGTGCAGAGGGCTTGACGTACTGCGGATGAGCCTTCTCTTTAGCTGTACTAAACTGCAAATGCAGTGGATGTCAAACTGCACAGGGATTCATCCATTATTCGACAGTTAAAGTAGAAGTGGCCTTTGTGTAGTTTTTCTCCGGGCATATTCCTTACTTGGGGAACGGCTCAATATATATATATATATATATATATATATATATATATATATATATATATATATATATATATATATAGATATATATATATATATATACATACACACACAGATAGATAGATAGATAGATAGATAGTTCTTGGGGTGTTCAGGAAATAAAATAAATATATATATTACTATTATAAACCTAATAACATTTCAGGACGCTTAAATTTGCACTAACCTAGTTTTCTGCAAGAATTTATTTGCCAACCAGAGAAAAAATACAATTAAATTAAATGGAATGTGTTCGCAAGAAATCAAGTGCAATTTGGGTTACTCTGTACATTGTTCCTCTCTCTCTCTCTCTCTCTCTCTCTCTCTCTCTCTCTCTCTCTCTCTCTCTCAGGAGTAAGCCATTTTTTTTAAGCAAGTTATCTTCTAGTAATGTGTGCTTAGAGTTTGTGGAAGAACAAGAACGCAGCTAATTAAATGTATTGAGTATGCATTAATTGCAAAAATAGCAAAGGAATCCATTAGACTATTGTGCTTATAGCGAATGAGTACATCTTATTTCTTTCAAATTCACATAGTTATAAATTTATTCAATGATATGTCGATAATAAAGTAGAGACGCAGAACGAATAAGCAGACGAAGCTCGACTGAGTAAAGTAAAAGCGAAAATATCCCAGGAATTAGTTTTGAGGGCTGTCTGTCCAAATAAATGAAAAAGAGTTAACAAAAACTACTGAATCCAGTAACAACATCAAATGTTCTTTCTCCTTTAACAGGGGACACTGCAGTGCAATAAAAGAGAACATATAGGTTTATAGTATTATAAACGAGGAAAAATGCGTCGTGAACAAACATGTAAACGAAGCTAAAGGGGACGTGCATAGAGCGTTTAGGGGTTGCTCAAAAATGTGATAATAATAATAGTGATAATGAAAAGTAAAAGATGACGCGTAGGAAGGGCGATAGACAAACACGTGGAAATGAGGGATGTGAAGGACATGAATGTAAATTAAGGACGATAGAAGGGGAATTAGTGGAATAGATACGATGTATGGAAAGAAAAGGAATACGACCTGACATACAGCGTTATAAAAAAAAAAACTTAAAAGTGTGTACAGAAACAAAATAAGATGAACAATAGAAATACACAAAACAAATTAGTAATGACGACGCGCAGAAAGGAGCCCGAAGAAAACAAAGGAAAAATGAGATCTGTAATTGAAAAAAAAGGGAGTAGGGAAATGAGGGACCGAACCGCAAAGTGAAAGGTTATTTCAGAAAATTTTGAAGAAAATCATTAGATACTAAAACTTGATCATATTAAAATTAGTTAGGAGTAATCGATGCAACGGACAGAACTTATGTCGCAATTAAGAATATATATATATATATATATATATATATATATATATATATATATATATATATATATATATATATATATATATATATATATATATATATATAGATAGATAGATAGATAGATCGATAGATAGATAGATATATAAGTATATATACATATACATATACACATATATATACTGTATATATATATATGTATATATATACATACATTAAGTATACACATAAAGAAATAGTCAACATTTTCTTTTTACATAACCCTCGCCTTAGACCAAGAAACATGCCTTTCCTCTAGATGCAAATATTTACGCATGATTAGTCATTGAAAAACTTGTAATCTTTCTTAAAATAAAATGACATTTACAAAATACACCCCTGAAATGGTGTATTGTGTAGGTGCACTGTCGTCAGTCACTGTTAATATTAACCGCATCCACTTTTTAGCCGATGACTTCACCTCTAATCCCGCTCCCCAAGTGCTTTGTAGCCTGAATTTCATAGTTCATTCTCTCTAAAACATCTAGATTTTGTCTTGAACTTACTCTGGGTACTTCTGTTTTATTTAATTGCCGTTTCCTTTATTCTTAAACTTTCCATGTGATTGCTTCTTCCTTGTTTCAACCCAAACTTTTCTTTCGGATGGCGCCTTGTGTAATTTCACATCAGCTTCCAATTTAAACCTTTAAGGTTTTAAAAAGTAGGAGTTGTTTCTTTTTATGTAATCCAGTCGAACTTCTTGAAAGGTTCAATACTAACACTCTGATTAGAAAGCTAGTATTCATGTAAATGGAACATATTTTGGGAGTAAACCAACGAGTAATTTTAACCAGTTCAACTGAGGTACACTGACTTTCTTAATTTATCATTATGATAAAGCAATAAACAGTCTCCCCATTTTGAACAATTATTACAAATAAATGCACATCATTCTTACAAATTAACCAATAGAAAATGTTCGTCAGAAAAAGTGTACTTTCTGAACAAATAACAACTTTGCCTCACTTGAATTCCTCATTTCAGATCGTTTTCCCAATGCATCACAGAAAAGCTCTGTTTTTCGTTACTCGAGAGTAAAAAAAAAAAAAAAAAAAAATCGTACCGGAGCATTGTATCTCCATGAAATCAAAAACATATCTTAAATATCCCATGCAAAAACGGCAAATCATAAAAAAAAACAAGCAAAAAAATAGTACCGCAGATCTAGAAGAATATTTGTTAAAAAAAAATGACCGTGATTACTCGTCAAAACATTGCGTCCTGGTGGAAAAAGTCATTACTTCAGCGGCTTTGCAATCTTCTGTCACGACCGCAGCAATAAATATATTACCGTATTCCATACTATACTTTAGGGTGGCTAGGGGATCTCAGGATGTAGCGAAGAGGTGAAATTAAAATTAAAACTTGAAGAGAAATAATTAGGAAACATGAGAGATAAGACACATGGGAGTAACCTCCGACACGTAATAGGTGGACAGAGTAATTCAGTTTGGGAAGGGAGGATATTCTTTGAAGCTGTGAAGGGAAGGCAACAAATAAAACGATATAAACACTGGATGAAGAAATGGAGTCACATGAAGCTGGTGATTCTGTTTGGGTATATGACAGAAATAGAAAACGGTAACATTAGAATATGTAAGAAGTAGGATTAAATGAAAACAGTAATACAATGGTAGGTGATAAATACAATTTAGAAAACACAGAAAACTAAGATTGCCTTGTTTGGAAAAAACAGGAGATAGGGACGATCAAAGCAAAGGACTGGTTCAGTATTGCCTACTTTAAAAAAAGAAATAAGATTTTATGGTACTGAAAATTTTGACCATGAAAGCAGTGATGAACTTCCAAAATATATTCAAGGGAGCAGAACTTACATGACTAATTAACTTGGTACATGGTTAAGTTGATTTCTATATTTATTTCTCAAGAGGAAAAATATAAAATTAATTTACATTTTAGTTGTTTGTTATACAATTGCCATGCAGTTATATCCAAAACATGACACAGATATTTTGCAGATATTTTTAGAGATTTTATTAATACATGACATGTCTGTAAATTATTTTAAATTTTGTACTTTTAAGAAACTGGGATATTTTGAGAGTAAGAACGTTCGTTTTTATTTCACAGTCGACATTTTGAATTCTGTAATCCGAGATTCAGCATTTGTTGGCCATACCTTATAGAAACAGAGCTTGCTCATATTCATTATTCGTTCCAGTATTCTGGTATCCAGGCATTTTATTCACAGAACTTTTAATAAATCTAAAAAGTAAACTAAATATTCGAATGGAAAAGTGAACCAGTAATGAATTATGCAAATCAGTTCGTAAAATAACAAAAGTAAAAAAAAAAAGACAAGTTTTGAAGTCTTAGCCATATAAAGAAATCCGCAATTTAAATCAGTGTGCAGAAAGGGAAAGAAGCTATCGAGCAAGAATTATGAAACATCACAAAAAAAGATTCAAGTTGAAATAACATATATATTAGTTAGAAAAAAATAGTAGCTTTAGGCGAGAAAATTAAATTATGAATTTCAGTGCTGCCAAAGTTTTCTTTCAGCAAAGTCAGCAAATATTTTCATTCAAATGAATGATGACCTACACAAGTTTTATGAGGTGGAACTTATGTGAAATGTTGCTTAATCAGTGAATCGAGGGTGGCATACATTATATATATATATATATATATATATATATATATATATATATATATATATATATATATATATATATATATGTGTGTGTGTGTGTGTGTGTGTGTGTGTGTGCGTGTATGTATAATCTTTCACAACATCATATGCTAGAAATCTTTGCGATTCAGAGTACTGTAAAATCTTAAATCACGCAAATACTGACTATGTGAATGATAACATCAATTAGCGAAATCAATGAGTTGAGGGACATGAAAATTAGAAAAAAAAAATCCCAAAGAGTAGGAAGCCTCACTATAAAAAGTATTTAAGTTGGCAGAAGACAAATATAATGTCTTGCATATCATTAGTTGCCTCTTCGTGCCGTCGCTTGTTACACTGTATTAGTGAAGAAGAGAATGTTTTTAAATGAAAGCGCTAATTATGGAGTTAAAACTCGGAAACCTAGAGAATCTGTTACCTAATATTTAAAACTACGATAGAAGTATTGTAAAAGGTAGTACCGTAGAAGAATGAGGGTACAAATTAGTGAATGAATCATGAAATTTAGACTGTAACGCCAATCACTGCGACACTTTCAGCCACTCAGTTCTCAATACCTTGAAAAGAAGGAACAGGATTGGTTGGACTACAAGTTATAGATACCGAAAATAAATTAGGCGAACGATTTAAAGGTGGAAGTGGGAGAATACCCACAGCCGCACTAAGAAGTAATATTTAGAGCGGTTAACAGCAAGACTGAAGGAAGGTGTGAGGAATGGAGGTAAATTAAAATGGTAAAAAGTCAATGAAACAAAATATTTTGCAGTGAGCAGAAACTAAGGCACAGCACTTTTTCAAAGGCCAACGAATTTCAACCATGTCGACCTGGAAAATACGAGGATACAACATTTTCAGCGGAGCATCCCCAACACATGCAAACCCGATGATCGCAACCTCTCCAGACATTTCAGAGTCTTCTGTGTCTCTCCATATGAGAGATCAAAGAAGCCTTTTAACTTCCGCCACACAGCCGCCAGTCCATCATCATCTGTCCCACCTCCAGGCTATCTATCTATCTGCCCCCAACCCCCATGACCCCTCCGTCTCTTTACGCCATCTGAGAGTCATTAGCCAAGTTTTGATGACATTGGTCCTCTACGCTAACTTTCCAAAGCTCGAGGCCATATCCAGACGCTTTTGAAGTCTTGGCGAAACTAGTCTGCAGGACTTCTGCTGCTGTTGCTGCTGTTGCTGCTGCTGCTGTTATGAATACTGCTATTAATGCTACTACCGTTGCTTTTCATTCTATAAAGACCGAAGTTAGTCGGCGCAGAACGTTGTCTTAGCATTTTAAATTTAGACCTTTGAAACTACTGTTGATATTTGTTTCATAAAAACATGGATTATAGTCTCCAAGGTATATGTCCACAGCTTTTTTTGTTTAGGTGATGAGTAAAATCCACGTCTCATAACCTTTTAATCCTAATCCTACCTGTCAGCGAATGTAACATTACTCATTTACCGAGAATCAGTCAAAATATATTAGGAGTTATATATATATATATATATATATATATATATATATATATATATATATATATATATATATATATATATATATATATATATATATCCTTTTTCAAAACTGAAAAGGCAGAGGTTCGAATCATGACAGGCTATGCCCTTAATCAACTATAATCCCTCTGGGTGTAAGTTATTCCCAGTACAAGATGAATTCGATGTTAAGGGGTGTGAGTTTGTGAGTATAAAAAGTCAAGTGTATATGCTTAACATATGTATGTATATATTTTTGTATGTATGTATGTGCCATGAAAAGAAGGGTAAGATTTAAATAATTTTTTCACTGCATCGTATTTAGGAATAGGTCCATTATGTAAACTGTTTACGTAAAATGCTCAAAATCAGTGCTTCTTGAATATTGATGTATTCGAACAAAACACTAGTTATTCTTGGCCCCAAGCTATAAATGGTATGTCCTATCGATATAATAAATGAAAATTAATTTTTAAGTTTGCGCATGATAGTAGTATGTACTCCTAAGCAGTGACTGGTATTAATAGAAATAACTCTATACCATAGGGTAAGCAATTCATTTTATATTCTATAACGCGGAAAAATCTATCCCTATTACGTTGATTTTAGCGATTTTTTTTACTGTTAATGTAGATTAATTTTATCAGCTCGACGCTCTGATTGTTTTTTACCAGACGCAATATATATTATACAACAATGTTTAATGAGTTTTACTTCCCATCCTAGACATGTTTGCACTAAGCTGACAGTAAGCAAAGAAGAACTGAGTTCCATAGCAAGACTGGATCTTTTTATGCTTAATAATCTTCCAGTCTTTTAGAAGGCCACATGCTCTCAGGCAGTTCGTTAGCCTTTGTTTCGTTTAATAGTTACTTTCAATATGCGTGTTTTTCCTTACAGAAATTTTATTTAGAAAAATTGTTCATTTAAACAAAATGTTTTATGTCAGTTGGCAAGGCAAGATTTTAGCAGTAAAACTTGTTTTTCTATCTGGAGGAGTTAGATTATCCACGATTATGTGCATCTAATCACTGATTAGTTTTAGCACGAAAGGAATTTCTAAGCAGACAGTGATAATTCCTGTTTTGGAACTCTACGGGATTATCAACCCATGTTTCACCACCTCATGTTTTTAGAGAATAAAGATTAATATAAATACTCTGCTAATGTTTTTCTCTTTATCAGAATATGAACATTGGCCAGTTATTGTTAAATATTAATGCGGAAAAAAAATTATAAGAAAGATTTAGAAGACTCATTGTAAAAGTAACACAAATTATGCAACCATTCTATTTAACAGGACATGAATTCTTTCGTTATCAACACCTTCATATTCTTCAACTAACGTCTGGATTGGCACACAGTATATTTATTTGTGTCCACGTGTGCCTGTATTGAATCATTTATATCGTTCACCCACCTTTCAATCAATGTAGATTTGTGTAGCGGAATAAAATGCTCTTTTTATTTTGCTTAGGAAAGCGTTGGTCCGAATAAGTATGATGCTGAGGAATAGGAGACTACATATTAAGATATAATGTTCTGCCAGAATAGAAAAATATAATCAAATTAGCTTGAAGTCTGAGAACTGAAATAACGAGCATTTATTACAGTGGTATAGAAATATCAAAGAGCTGTTAATAGTTCAATGGACTGTAACAGATTTTCAACGTGCTGGATGTTGAAAAGGCAATTATCTCTAAATTAATGTAACGAGAGAGTTACGCGTATTGAATCTTAGTTGTTAGTTCCAGCAACTCTCTGCTGAGGAAAATTAGTGTTTGAAAATCTTACAAATTGGCACTCATCTTGCCACATCCATTGCCTTCCATTATATTATTTTCTTTCTAAGGTTTTGGGGGCAGCTTTTTCTTCCTCGTGTTGGGGAATGCTTTCTTCCCTTTGTAGATAGGAAAGGTTTGTCTACTGACGAGTAGATTTAAGTACATGTTTCCGGTATTCACATATGCGGACCTATTTCGCATCGAAAAATATATTCCTCCAAGAAGTATAAGAACTGATTTCAAATCCATAAGTAACAGTAGGCACCGTCTCCTTCATAAAATAGCTAGGGATAGCTGTCACTCATGAGTACCTAACCAAGGTTTTTTTCCCCATTGGAGCTTCCGAAGTTATTTTCCTTATTACTGGAAGCTGGGATACGCTGAAACTATGAAGTAATTTGCTTTTCATGAAATGTTTGGATTGCATCTTATTCCTTGAGGTGACTGGCGGTATTTTCACTTTACAGTTTTTTTTGCTGCAAAGAATATTGTCAGGTATTTTTCTGTGTATAGTATGCTGAAAATATTCATGAGTGACTCACTCGTTCTATATGTAAATTTTTTCAACATTATACCGTTTCCCGTAACGGAAGGTGACTCCAAAGACACAATACTATGGTCACTACCACTTAGATGCTTTAAATGTCGAATCGTGGACGAATCCCCAGTTCATCGAAACTTCCACTACAGCAGCATGTCGAACCCATCTACATGCTACTCTGTTCACCACTATTTTTACACAAACTGTCAGTCTTACTAGATATGGAGGTCCTTCCTCTACAATGCCTCATTTTCAAAGTTTTCTTCGCCTTCTTCCCACCACTTCCGAATTATTCACTTTTTTGCCGATTTTTAATTGTCCATTTTTTTCTACATAATCAAACAATCTCAGAATATTCTTAACATATGCTACCCTTCCTATGCTTCTTCTACGTATCTCCAAATTTCTCTCACCCTTTCAAAGCTTTTTACCATATATACTATGTAACCAGTCATCTCAAGAGCTTTAACCTTTTTTTATTTCCTTAAAATTTAACATCCATATTTTATTTCCATTAATAGGAGTTAGTTCAACACCCCTTTCATACATTCCGTCCTTAGCTTCCGTAGAATATTCAAGCCTCTTCCAAATTTTTGCACGCACCCAGCTGCCTTTCTTGATGTGATGCATTCTGCCATGGAAACATGGCTGATGGAGGACAGAACTGTTGGGACAAATCAAGACCTGTCTTTCCTTACTTCCTCTAATTTTCCCTTCATTTTTATGTTGGGGTACACTATCATGGTTTATTTTTGTAACTTAAAATAATACTATTATTGTCAGTATATATATATATATATATATATATATATATATATATATATATATATATATATATATATATATATATATATATACATACATACATACACACATACATACATACAGTATATATATATATATATATATATATATATATATATATATATATATATATATATATATATATACACGTGTATGAAAACAATTTGTAAAGAGAGACAAAAGTTAACACAGAAAGATATCCCAAGGAAAAACTGCAGAACCCATCCTTAACCCCCACACATGCATATAAACATCATACTGGAAGTATCATAAAGGCTGCATGACCATTATTCAAAGTTAAATTCTTAAATATTAGTCTCTGTGGCTCGGGCGGCTTCATTCTGTGTCACCACTGAGAAGCCAGTGTAGGTGGCGTCGCAGTTTCTGCATTAATGCAAACAAACAAAGACAGATTTCAGAATCAGTAGCATTTACTCCTTGTGTTCAGTAAGCGGTGGAAATTGAAAATCATTAGAAAAACAATATTAAAATTAACTGAATATAACAACTATATAAAAAATGTTTTGTGTAATAATTTAGATTTTTTCCACGCTGTGTTGTTATTGGACCAGAAGCTTGCGCCCTTCTGATTTGTTAGCAAATCGTAAGAGATGAGGTTATTAGAGTTCGCCCTTTTCTTGACCCCGTCTTAGTGGACTGGAGGGCACTAGCCTATGACTGATCTTCGGACCTAGCGAACGTGAGCCGCTCCATGTGGCTGATTCCACCTTTAAGGGTTGGGCGGTGGAATTCCCACATCCCTACTTCAAAATTACATGTACATATAGTCAGTAACGAAATTTTGCTTTCAAATAGCATTCTTTCATTAGTGAGAGTTCCGTACATGTTGACACTCAGATATCCAATAAATCTTTGTAGATCCAGTGTAAACGTGATTTCTTTCATGAAAGACATACTACATTATAGTGACTGCTAATCATATGATTCCTGTAAATAAAAATATAGATAACATAATGTTAAAAATTCATATAAAAAAAATATATATATATATATATATATATATATATATATATATATATATATATATATATATATATATATATATCCCTTACCAGAATGGTTCCGTAGCGAATAAACAAATACACGCTCTCATGAAAGGCGAAAGAAAAATTCAGAGACACCGAGCTTTCAAGACATAAAATATTATACATATATATATATATATATATATATATATATATATATATATATATATATATATATATATATATATATATATATATATACATATATATATATATTACATATATATATATATATACATATATATAATATATAATATATATCAGTCTAGGAATGTGGGCTTCTGAATACAGGTAATAAGAAGACCTGAATGACTCAATAGAAGTTGAAAATTAGTCTCTTCATCTTTTATGATGAATTTCGTGTTGGAATCTTTTGTGATGGAATATTTAAGAGAAAAAAAAAAACGCTTAACATAACCTCTTATTTAAATGCCACAAAACTGTTAGTCATCATACACAGGCTCATACAAAGTAGTGGTTCATAACTTGCCTCTGACTGTTTATATGGCGATGCGTATGTACATGCGTATGTGTGTGTGTGTGTATTTCTGTAAACGGATTTCTCTTAATAGATTATACGTCTCCAATTTTATTAGGAGCTTTGTGTCTTGTAAGAGAGCGTTCATTCTAAATTCCAATAGAGGAAAGTATATCTGAGTTCCAAATGCGTTCTGAGGTGATTTTTTTCCCCATGTGAACTTTAATTGAAAATAAATATTGGTTTATTTTTTCGGTCTATTTATTCGGCAAACATTCTGTGATAGACCTTGTGCTATCAAACACCAGCCTTTTGATGTGCGATTATATTTGTTCGATTGTTTGATGAGTTTTGAAGATTAGAACGAAATCAGTGGAATGTTTACGAGAGAGAGAGAGAGAGAGAGAGAGAGAGAGAGAGAGAGAGAGAGAGAGAGAGAGAGAGAGAGAGAGGCGCAGCGTAGCCTAATGGAAGTGCTCGGACAAGGGCATTGACCAACAACAAAATAATTATAGCATCAATTAAAACCTTATGTGATGGCCTGAGGTTAGTTGGAACGGTAATGAATGTTATGCATTTTCCATTGATCAAACAGGCCCGGTTTTTCATGTTGATTAGGAATTTTTTTTTTTTTAGAAATGTGATTACATATTATTGATAAAGCTTGTGTACCTTTATGGATGTTATTCTTCCAGAAGCTTTATAACTCTCTTCCTTTTGTCACCCGTCTGCAAGATTGTAATTTAGTCTTTTATTTTTTTAGGTATTTTCCATCCCAATTTCCAGTTTTTGTATTTGTTTAGTATGTAAAAAAAAACAAGAGATGAAATGGTGAGGAGGTTTTTAGTTAGTTTTTGTTTCGAACATGAAAACTCTCACATAGTCAGTATATTGACTCCTAGAATGCGGAAGGTTTTCTTGAAGCTTAAATGGATTTTTTTTTTTTTTTTTTTGTATTTTGTAAGAACCTTGTCCTTGAGATGTTTTGTTATTATGGTTCTTTTGTTTTTATAGATATACATTTGCAAATGGTTTGGGAATATGTTAATATGATTAAGACTGTTTTTAGTTTGAGTTTGTTTTGTTTCACTAGTTAGTCAAGGGAACTTTTGTTTACTCGCATATGAATACCATCAGTAATCATTAAGGCATCGTAACCCATGATGTTTTTAGAGGTAATTAAATTATAATGTGTTATTATCCCTTGTGTTCTAAGTTTATGCTTAAATAGCACATTACAAAATCTTAATCTGATTCCGTTTGTTATGAATTCTTCCGTCCTGGCCACATACCTAAGAACAAATGACCTTATCTATGCGCCTTATTAAGGCTAATACCTTTGCTGGCATAAGGTCACCTATATCCAAACCAACAATGAACTATCTTTTGCTTGTGATTGGCCAATGCCTTTGCTAATCTTAAAAGCAAAAAGACTCCAACCCGAACTAATTATGAATCAGAAAGTCTTTAAAAGAGAAGTATTCTGTTTATGATGCTGTATTTCATTGTCTTTTGTTTTTGGCAACTATTGCTTGCCTTTTAATTACGGCTCTTAAACTTAAATTGAATTTAATTGAATATAGAATTTAGGCCAAAGGCTAAGCTCTGGGACCTATGAGGTCATTCAGCGTTGAAATGGAAATTGACAGTAAAACCTCGCAGTTGCACTATGAGTCAATTGTTAGGAGAGGGTGGAGAGTAAAATGGAAGAAAGAGAATATGAAAGAAGGCACAATGAAAGAGGTTGCAGCTAGGAGCCGAAGGCACGCTGCCAAGAACCTCAAGTAATGTTGATGCACCACATGACGGCACTAACACCCCCCTACGAGGTCTTAAACTTAAAGGATATCGTGGGACCTTTATTTGTTGGTAGACGTAGTTCTCCGTTGGATGAGTCGGTAGAGTTGTCGCCTAGCACTCGCTAGGCCCGAGTTCAAGTCTCCGGCCGGCCAATGAAGAATTCGAGGAATTTATTTCTGGTGATAGAAATTCATTTCTCGAAATAATGTGGTTCGGATTCCACAATAAGCTGTAGGTCCTTTGCTAGGTAACCGATTGGTTCTTAGCCACGTAAAATAAGTCTAATCCTTCGGGCCAGCCCTCTCTAGGAGAGCTGTTAGTCAGCTCAGTGGTCTGGTAAAACTAATATATACTTAACTTTTGTTGGTATACGTCGAAGTTTTGCCCGTTTTGCACGCAAGAGTTAGCGTTCCGACGACGCAATCGAATGTCAGTACTTTATTTTGGAACCCATCTTGAAACATGTTACATAGAGTGATGTTTAGAGAGAGAGAGAGAGAGAGAGAGAGAGAATAACAGATGACGGTGGCCAAGTTTATTTTCGCTTCGAACAACTCTTAAGCTATAAGACTATTTCTTGAGTGAGTTGTATTCCGTCTGTGTCTTTTTTCCCTTTTCTGTTCCCTTGCTGTGTCTTATTTCTTTCCCTCCCTCTGTCCACTAATTCTTCTTAATCCCTTTTCACTACCTCCGAAGATTATCTTCTTACATTTAATCCATATCCGACTTGTTCCAGTTTCATATTCGCTTGATTTTTCTTTCCTCATTTCTTTTCTCTAATCCGTTTCCAGATATTGTAGTAAGGCTTCATATCCAGCCTCTTGTTGGCAAGGAACTAAGAGAGAGAGAGAGAGAGAGAGAGAGAGAGAGAGAGAGAGAGAGAGAGAGAGAGAGAGAGAGAGAGATTTGTTGCCTCTGGCGTGGTCTGAGAGATTTGTAACAAAATAATCTTCCATCGGCCATTAACGACCATTATGACTGGCTCATTGTCTTGACCGATTTTCACTGTCTTGGTTATGTTCTTTGGTGCTAGAAAGTTTAGCAGCTAAAAAAAGAAAGCAGCTTGAGGATCCAGCAGCTAAAGAGGCCTTTGTAAATGGATAATTAATTATGAAACGTTGGTTATTGCTGTTAAAACTTCATTTTCCTTTTAGTATTTAGTAGAATTCAGCACTATGGAAGGAAGACAAGAAACTGGTACAACTTTAGTCCTTTACTCCTTTTGAAAATAATCGTGATCTCTTCTCTTTTTCCTTTCTTTCGATTTGCTTGGTAGTTAGGATATAAGTTATACACACATATATATATATATATATATATATATATATATATATATATATATATATATATATATATATATATATATATATATATATATATATATGTGTATATATATGCATATACATATATCGCTCACGGAACTTCATAAGTGGAACCCAACTAAACTTGCGCATACTGGAGCCGTGCGGTACTAAAGCCCTTCGGATCAGATATACACGTATCCGAGAGAATCTTGGAAAGTTAAATTGGAGAACGTGATTGATGCCTTTCTGAAGAAAGATTGTTATCTGGAGGAGGTAGCGAGAGATCGCAGTAGACGGGAGACGGAAGATTAGAACCAGAATGGTTTATGTCGTCGCGAGAGACCGGGAGCTTTGGTCTTCAGGCGATTTCTTCAGGTTTGCGTTTTTACGGGAAGATGAAAGAATCGGTTTGTGGTCCTTGGTCAACTGAATATCGAGTTTTCAAAAGAGAATTCAAATTCAGTATTCAAATTTTTTTCTAGATTTCCTGACGAAAAGAACGAAAGTTTTGATATGTTCACTTTAATGAAGCAACCTAATCAAAATTTACGCTTATCGCTATCAGGAAGGAAAGTACGTTTTTTATCACGAGAGATAAGAGACCAGTCTTCCACTAACGTTGATGGACATCACAGGGTCTCGAATATTTTAGAAAGGCTTTCCAGGAGAGAAGTGAGATCTCCGTTTAACCTCCTCAGCTACATGGTAATCAGAGTAAGATATCTCTGTTGATTATTATGAACGAGCTTGATGGCGCGCGCTACGCTGCGTTGGAATCTGCCACTGTCGTCATGTCTCCCCCTACCCTCCCAATCCCTTACTTACCCCGCCCCCACCCGGGGCGGACAAACAAGAAAGATCCACTCGGGTATTATTATTATAGATTAAGTTTTTGCACACACGAATATTTATGTTTCAAGCATTTTCCGATAAATGTCTCTACATATACAACTGATTGCATAGCCATGAATACTGTAACGAATTGTCCCTTGCTAATGTGCACAATGAATCTACCTCGTTTCAAGCTCTTGGACGGTACATAACTTCCCTACGGTCGGTAGCTACTTCCCATCTCGACCTTCTCTTTTCTTACCTCAGTCCATTGAGTTACAATCAAAGAAATAATTTTACATAATTCATCTTCTGAGATAATAATGTCAATATTTCCTGATAATTTATTCTACCATACCTACATACATACCTGCGTACGTACATTATATATATATATATATATATATATATATATATATATATATATATATATATATATATATATATATATATATATATATATATCCGCCGTGGTGGCACGTGGTATGATTCTCAGCTACCAGTCAAGAGGGCTGGGTTTCAAACCCGCCGCTCACTGATGGCTCGGATTGTGCCATTGCAAAAATTCGACAGCCCGTCAACCTAGCGGTCCGAAAAAAACCAAGAGGTTCAGTAGTAGAATAGGTACCACCCCTCGGGCAGGGGAGTTAAACAGTGGGCCTAGCGACACAATGGCCACGTGTCATAGCATTGGGACCTGTCCCCCACTGGCTATCAGCCTAAGGAACAGGAGATCAGCGCCTGCCCTATGAGCCTACAGAGGCCCAGGAGGACTTTAATTAAATATATATATATATATATATATATATATATATATATATATATATATATATATATATATATATATATATATTTAATTAAATATATATACATATATATAAGTAATTTATGTATATATTATGTATGTAATATACATATATATATAAGTAATTTATGTATGTAAGTATGCACTGAGCTTATAAAAGAGAACGTCGAGACACTGTGACATATTTAATGTTTATATTCACAAATATTAAGCTACAAATTTTAATATCCAAGATATATATGTGTGTGTGTGTATCTTTAATCTTCTGAGTTCCATTTTAGTAAAGGCATTAACATTTTTGAGGCTCATATTTCAGAACACTTTCCCTCCCCTTATTTAATTAAACCTTGGAATTTGTGCTTCCACCCTCTGAGGTCAAAGAACTTCATGAAAAATTTTTACACTCTTCCGTTAAAGGTGAGGTTCCAAAGAAGCAAGATGTAGCTGTGAAAGGTAATATTCACAAAGCCCTCACCTGACGGTGCTTAATATGGGCTGTGCCGTAAATACATACACAGTGTATAGTGTTGGGTTAAGCGACTTAGGAGTAGTAGAATTTTGCTTTTTATTTGTTTGTTTTTATTGACTTCGTTTATCTTCCCATACAATAATAAAATTAACATCACTAAGGGAAGAGGTTTTCTTATGTGTTTATGAGGCACGGTCATAAATAACGTCTGTTGAGACAAATTGTGGTCATTTTTCATTCAGCAAAGGGTGAACTAAGAAAGTAGGAAGACATAAGGGAAAACTGGAGGAATCTTTAGAAAAATGAGAGAGAGAGAGAGAGAGAGAGAGAGAGAGAGAGAGAGAGAGAGAGAGAGTGTGTTTGGGGCTTTGAAGAGGTGTTTGACTGACTACTTTTTCTAGAGATCTATACGATATTTCATGAAAACTGACTAAAAGGGTTTAGCTATCGATTTCAGTTCGAAAATAATCAAACTCAGAGATTGCTGTCTTTTCCCCCCAAAAGGTCCTAGCTGTATACAAGCTACGTTTAATTTTCACGTAGTATGCCATCCTGCACTGTATCTGCTTTACTAAGACCCTAAAGATTACTACTTACTTCCCGAAGCTGCAGAAATGGAATGCCGTCAACTTTGTCGCATTCAACTATGCCACGTTCCCAAGTCTCTTCCAAAGGGCAGATTTGCCCATATCAGTTTTTTCTTTGAGTAAAAAATAAATGGTTACTTCCACAGCGGATAGTGTATTTAGGCGTCCATTTTTTTCTTGACCTTTTATTTTTAATGAATAAATGACTACGGCAGTTTTAGGTATGTACATTTTAGGCTACTGCTAGTTTTCTCACTTCTAAAATTGTGTTCCTGGTTTACTCAAGCAATTACTACTCGCGTCCATCAAGATTGTTTATTTCCCCTAATTTAGATATATGTGGAGATTTCGAAATGCATCGTGGTAACAGAGCAAGAAAACCGAAAAATCATATCTTTTTCATATATTTTTCTTGTCATTGTGTAAAAAAACTAGGGAAGGATTAAGGTACAATAAATAAAAAAGAACTGAGGTTTCCAAGATGTACAGCACTCCTGATGCACAATGGCGCAGCTGCAAGAGATACCGCGTTGCGTGATAAATCTTTAATTCCACAGATTTATGTTGGCCATAAATCAGTAATGGAGATAAATAGCAATGAAGTATCTCACTGGCTTTAATTGTAAAGGTGCATATTTTTCATCAGATTAAGAAGCAAAGTCATAATTCGGTATAGTGATCTTCCTTTCTGTATGCCAGTGGCTACGCGACAATACGATGTAAAATGAGAATCTGTGATCATGTTTTTATTATGAGATGAGAATACGAAGAATGGTGAGTGAATTATAATTATTTTATTAGATCTGATTGTGTTTTTTTATTACTATAAATGTACGTGAAAATTATTTATACAATACAGTGTAGTAATGAAAAAATGTTCTGCGAATATCAAGAAATATCTCTAATGATTTTATACTGTTGAAAACATTTTGGAGTCGGCATTTCGAGTAGTGAATGCATGTAGCCATTATGTTATTATTTTGTTACGTAGAAGGGAAGCGATATAGTGACGTACTGATGGCTTCTGAATGGATTTCACGTTGGTCGTTAATGTGAACTTAATTATGAACAATGGCAACTCATAAAAATTAAGTAACTAATACCAGCAGTTTAAACGTCGTTCGAATTGCAAACACCACTCTGTAACTGATCTTCAGTCAGTTAGGCTTTTTATAAAGTAAATCTTACTACTGCAATGCTTACTGTACTGTTATCGACACTTTAAAACCAATCTTTACGTTTAATTAAACACTAGCTTGAAACAACAGGAATCTTTAATGTAAAATTGTATAAAAGAATTGAGCTGCCCAACTGGTTACGTGGGGACTCTGTAAGAAACTCTAGGCCAAGACCTTCCTTATTCCCAAGAAGGTCGAGGCATCGTCACTTAAGCTAACATTTTATGTCTGTGTGGTACACACCTAAGATTTTATTTATTGCTTTGTTCCTACAACAAAATTCAACGGCAATTAAATAAGCCCGTTTGAAAGGCAATTCAGTGCATTGCCGTATTGCCTTGAATTTGTTAAGCTTGACTCGTTTCTAACCGCTGCTTTGACCCAATTGCTTGGACAAAACTTTCAACAGTAATCATTTCCATTGCCTTCCAGCTTTTCTTTCCCAACCTCTTCATATTTTACTTAGTTTAAATGTGTAATCTATCTGTGTACTGGTTAACACATTCGACTATTACTATTTTCACGCTGGCTTGAAAACGTAAAGTTGTTTTCCAAAGGATGTACATGGAAAAAATTATCCAAATAATTTTAAATTGAAGCAGAAGTTAGATTATACACTATATATATGTGTGTGTGTGTGTTTGTACGTGTGTATGTATGTACATAACTTCTGATTCAAAGCTACACATACCACTTAATATCCAGCTCATTTTACTGAAGACATAGCTTAACAAAAGTATTCGGATCTATTCCTTTTGTATTTGCTGCATAGGTAGCCAGTTCACTTATGACAGCTCACTCAGCAGCTATTCTTTTGACATCAAACCCGGAAGCCTGGTCAGGGCACTTGTACAGTACATATATATAATTCTGATTGAGTGCAAGTTCTGTCCAAGATTAAGTGAATTCGATATCATGGGGTATTGTGGGTGTGTGTATATATGTATAAATTTCTGACTCACATCAGAGTGGCTTGGTTGGCAGCGGTCTCGTCTTTCAATTGAAAGACCTGGGTTCGATCCTGATATGAGTCAGAAATTTATTTCTGTCCCAACCCCGATTGTGTTGATTATTTCTATGTATATATTATATATATATATATATATATATATATATATATATATATATATATATATATATATATATGTGTGTGTGTGTGTGTGTGTGTGTGTATGTGTGTATGTGTGTGTCTATGTGTATTTGTGTACGTATTGTATTGTATCACTACAAAAGAAAGTTTTTTATGTAAACTGACACGCTCTATACTAAATGTTTAATCACTTTTTGCTCGTGAGAGTACATCACATTCGTCTTCAGACAGGATATTTCGGATGCCAACATCTCTGGTCCTTTTATTTCCCTCGTGTCTTCTGAGTGAAGGTTTTATTTGCCTCTCGGGGATTTTGGTGACCATCACCAGTCGTTAAGGGACCCCTGGGATGCCAGCGACCGCTGCGCTATCTATAAGTTGTAATGGATTCCACTCTTTGTTTTATTGCGGTCAAACTTATACACGTTTTTTGAAGTTTTATTTAGTAACGGCTGCCTACTTACAGTTTGGTGCTGTTACTCACATTAAAACACATTCACAGACGTATAAATACATTCACGTACTACACATGCATTCACAGGCTACGTATAAATACCGCTTTTCTGTAACCTTTTCTCATTCACTATTTGCCTGAGGAGAGAGACAGTTTGGTCTCTGAAATGTAGCCTTAATTTCCACATTTTGGCGTTTCTGTGGTCTCCTTTTTTGATTTGATATATATATATATATATATATATATATATATATATATATATATATATATATATATATATATATATATATATATATATATATATATATATATATATATATATATATATATATATGATGTACGTGTGTCTATATATGTATATACATATATGTCCATGAATGTATGTAAGTCAGCTGATGACAGAAGCAAAATGTTTGGCTATATTCTTCTGGCCAACTTTTGCTTTTGTTACGTATTTTGACCATAGTACGAGGTTCCGTCCTGTTCCAGGATATAATGGAACAAAATTATATAATTATTCATGGTCGCATTATTTCTCTCTCTCTCTCTCTCTCTCTCTCTCTCTCTCTCTCTCTCTCTCTCTCTCTCTCTCTCTCTCTCTCTCTTGGAAATTTTACTGCATGTACTTAAGAAAATTTATATATATATGTACTTATAGATATATATATATATATATATATATATATATATATATATATATATATATATATCATGTGCCAATGAAAAATTTAATCGAAAACGAAAACCGCGGTAACTGATATTCTGCTATAAACCTGAGAATGTATCCAATGTACCCCTTCTTTTTTTCTGTGTAAAACTCTGGCGACCATAAAAAAAACTCTGATAAAAGACGTTATTGTCTGATGGCAGGTGTAAACATGGACTTTATTGCTCGTAGACTGGCCTCTCTACCATCTCATTCTTAACGTAATTTTACAGTTATACTAGTATATATATATATATATATATATATATATATATATATATATATATATATATATATATATATATATATATATATATATATATATATATATGTATGTGTTGGGGCTTGTATACACTATATATACATACATATATATATACATATATATATATATATATATATATATATATATATATATATATATATATATATACATATATATATATATATATATATATATATATATATATATATATATATATATATATATATATATATATATATATAAAAGATAAACTCCACAGAAGGAAAGAAACACTGGAGTGCTGCAGGGCCTTTCGACGCTATGTCCTTTACTTAGCAGACTGAAGAAATATAAAAGTAGGTTTACAAAGAAGCTCATATAAATGACAGATGGGGATTATGAGCTTTCTTTGTAAAAAATAATTTTATATTTCTTCAGTCTGCTAAGTAAAGGACATAGCGTCGAAAGGCCTCGCAGCACTCCAGTGTTTCCGTTTCACTTCGTGGATTTTATCTTTATTTATATATTCATCACGTCCCATATTTTTCGTGATTCAGTTATATATATATATATATATATAACTGAGAGACCTGGGTTCGATCCTGATCAGAAATTTATTTATATATATATATATATATATATATATATATATATATATATATATATATATATATATACAGTATATGTATATATATGTGTGTGTGTGTGTGTGAAATTACACATAGTGTGAATCGTGGTTGAACCCTTAGATGAAACCTACACAGAGTACTCATCAGCAACACATTAAAATTTCCTACACAGTCTGCATCATTCACTTTTATCTTGCAATTAACTAATGAGCCTTCCTGATGTTAAAATACTTTCTTTTCAGTACCTTTTTAAGACCATTTATCCAGTGTTTCTGAGATCTTCTCGTCTTCCTAAAACTTATAAATTGTTCGATCTTTTACTATCCTACCATGGTCCATTCTTTCTACATTACCAGACCATCTCAAAACTGAACTTTTCTTAAACTTACCCTCACCTCTCTATACCACTTGTTTTTACACCTTTCTCATCTTTCCAGTTGTTCTTAATCACCTTGAGGCTTCAACCGGTTTCATTACATTTACATTCTATATCCAAACTTGACCATAAAGGCTATTACCTTGCAACCATACTATCTTCATCTGTTCTAGGACTTAAGTCTTCTCCTATTCAACTACAATCCTTTATGGGTACTCCCAGATGTCTACTGGAATCAGCAGCTTCTATATTTTCAGCGTCATTGTTGACATTCATTGCTCTTCTTCCTGATTTCAGTTTGCCTTTATAACCTTATCCTTGTTCACGCTGTTAATGTTGTGCTGTTTAGGGTATCTCGCATTGTTTATGGTTTGTTCATATTCATTTTAAGAGGCGCGTACAGTAGCGCAGTGAAAAAACGATGACTCTTTGTCAGCATTGACCTGGTTTGTTTATAAAACCTTTTCTCATATTCCCTTACAAACACTTTCAGACTCTGTTATATCATATATAATATTCTTCCTATATGTAAATTATTACCAATTTAATGTGAACTGAAATTAGATGGTTATTTCGACTCTATTTAAGAATATGAATATATATATATATATATATATATATATATATATATATATATATATATATATATAATCTATATATATACATATATAGATATATATATATATATAATCTATATATATACATATATATATATATATATATATATATATATATATATACATACATATATATATATATATATATATATATATATATATATATATATATATATATATATATATATATATATGTTTGATTTTAAATCACGATAAGGTACAAAGTGATGATTGTACGAAACAAAGATACAGCCACGAAGGAAAAGTGACACATTGAGATGGTCACAGCAACTCTTGGTAATAAGACAAAAATACTTAGTATCTCATTGTTTCACTTTTCCTTCGTGGCTGTAACTTTTATATCATTATATATAAATTATATATACATATACATATATGTGTATATGTATATATATGTATATATAATTTATATGTTTGTGTGTAAATGAGTGTGTGTGCCAGGTTTCTTATATGTGGAATAATATATGGGAATAATGAAAATTCAGAAGTGAATAATTATTGTCTTAATGGATAGGTAAATAAACAGGCGGGACTAGCAGTGTACCTATGTTTGCTCTCTCTCTCTCTCTCTCTCTCTCTCTCTCTCTCTCTCTCTCTCTCTCTCTCTCTCTCTGGTATCTTCGTCGCTCCCCGCATGCCCTCTCCTTATTGGAGATCTATATTCTTCTTTTTTCTTCTCTGCTGTTGTATTGATATTGGAATTCTTTTTGCGTGTAAGTGTGTGGGTTCGGGTAATTGAAGCTTGGTCGAGCTAAAAGCAGTTTTTGGATTCATTCAGCCACAAAGGATTTTGACGGAAAGTCATTTATGTTTGGACCTCATTTTGCTTTTTTTTTTGGGGGGGGGATTATCTTCACATAATACATCATGTTAGCGACTCTGTTTACTTGGGTGTATTTTTATTATTAGGTTGAAGTTGAATGAATTTAGAGCAAAATGATAATTAGTTGAGCTTGGTTTTGTGAAGGTCCTGTAAGCGTTTCCCTTTGGCAATTACCTAATTCTCTCTCTCTCTCTCTCTCTCTCTCTCTCTCTCTTTCTCTCTCTCTCTCTCTCTCTCTTGAACTAATCTTAATTGTATTTGATTGGGTATCCTTCCTCCAAAGAGAAGAGAGAGAGAGAGAGAGAGAGAGAGAGAGAGAGAGAGAGAGAGAGAGAGAGAGGTAGCTACTAAATACTAAAAATCCTTTTTTTTTTAATATCCTTCCTCCAGAGAGAGAGAGAGAGAGAGAGAGAGAGAGAGAGAGAGAGAGAGAGAGAGAGAGAGAGAGAGATTCTCTCTTTTGGAGTTTCCTTCTTCCATAGAAAGGAAGACATACAAAGAGAAACGGGCATCCTCTACAAACTAAAAATCCTTTTTTCAGTATCCTTCCCCCAGGCTAGAAATGTTTCCCATTACTTCCGGAATAGTGTTGATTAGCATTTGTGAATGGAAACACCGCAGCAGCACAATGGACACTTCACACCAGCATATTCCCCTCCAATGACTTGCAATAGGAGATTCCAGGGTTGGGTTATAAGTCCCTTGCGCATCAAAGGTGCCTTCTATTCTCGATGGCTTCGTTGAGAATTCGTTAATGGATTTGGTTTGGCCTGTCCTCCTCCTCCTCCTCCTCCTCCTCCTCCTCCTCCTCCTCCTCCTCCTCCTCCTCCTCCTCCTCCTCCTCCTCCTCCTCCTCCTCCTCCGACTCCAATATCCCGACCATATTGGAAACGATTCGAGCGAGGCCTTCTCTGCTTCCATTACCCTGCATTAGTTGCCTCTCTGGATTATTTATTTGTTTATTTTTCATTCCAATAAACTGCATGACTACGTGAAAGCTTATGATGTAGGTGTTGACCGACGCGTTAAATGATGTAGTTGGTAATTAATTGGTTGTAGTGGGTTGCTACAAAACCATCGGGCTAGCAGCTTCATCCCAGAGAACGTCCTAAGAACCAGAAGGCTAATATTCTCTAGATCCACCATCTGTAAGAGGTAAATGCCTGTGACAGTTAATGCACACACACACACACACACACATATATGTGTGTGTGTGCGCGTATGTGTGTACATAGATAATTTTCACTCAAGTTTTAAGAACACCAGTGACTTGAGGCTCTTAAAATTGTTAAGAATAATCATGAATTGGCAGTAGCTCTTGAATAAAACTCAGTATTTAAAACTGTTGAGTTGGGTACTATATAAATAAAATAATCAATATCCTCAAAAAACAAGAATTTCACGAGATACACAAGACAGCCGCTATTAAGTGTTGTACCGGAAAATTAGATATCCCAATTAATAATTTTGATAGAACAGGAAAAAATGGCTGATTTAACCTGAAATACAATTCTTACGTTTATTTCAAGTTTATACTTATTGTGCAGTGGCGGTGTATTTGAGAACATACTTGTAAAGCCTAGAAAATGGTCTTTAAATCTTTCCATTTATATAAGCATATATATGCGTGTAATTTGCTGGAGATGAACTATAGAAATTTTCAGTTGTTTGATTAGTGGCAAGATCTTTTCCATTTTCATACAAACATATCCATTACAAATAAAGCATTAGAACCAATTCCTGACACAGTTCTTACAAGAGTAAGGAATATGAAAGTACCACAATATCAACGATCAGCTCAGGTTGTGATGACTGCGGGTTTCACTTTGAAAACATGCAGTGATAAAGGGTATTCTCACTGTGACAAAATCGTACAACCCTCCTTCACTAATTACTGCTACTTGCAGCCGTATAATTGCTCTCTGGTACCTTTATTGAGTCTCTGTTATCGATGACCCTGAGACCAGGTCCGTTTTAGTTTTTTGTGAAAGAAAACTGTTGTGCCGGCTTTGTCTGTCCGTCCGCACTTTATTCTCTCCGCACTTTTTCTGTCCTCCCTCAGATCTTAAAAACTACTGAGGCTAGAGGGCTGCAAATTGCTATGTTGATCATCCACCCTCCAATCATCAAACATATTGCAGCCCTCTAGCCTCAGTAGTTTTTATTTTATTTAAGGTTAAAGTTAGCCATAACCATGCTTCTGGCAACTATATAGGATAGGCCACCACGGGGCCGTGGTTAAAGTTTCATGGGCCGCGGCTCATACAGCATTATACCGATACCACCGAAAGATAAATCTGTTTTCGGTGGTCTTGGTTATATGCAGTAGCGGCTGTACAGAAAACTCGATTGCGCCGAAGAAACTTCGGCGCATTTTTTACTGGTTTCTTTCAAAGCTCTTTTTAAGAACGAAGTAGAGCCGAAGCTGAAAGCAGTTTACAGTGACGCAACGTCGTTGAATGTCAGACTACAATAGTGCAAGTCGTTTGGGGCCTCACTGCGATGATCATTGAGAGGCGTCGCTGTCGTTATTTTCCAGTAATTCCATTACATTTATTATCTACATTGCGGTTAGTATTGCCATTACGCCTCAGATCCGGTGACTAGTGTTTTAATATCGTTAAACTTATGTTCGCTACGTCAGACTTTTACTATGTTTAAATTATTGTTGTAATCTCTGGCCACTCAAGCACATTTCTTTATCCTCAGGCTTTGTCTTTTGTGCCGACAGACACACGTGTGCGTATATATACATACATACATACATATACCGTATGTATGTATATATATATATATATATATATATATATATATATATATACTGTATATATATGCATATATATCTATATATATATATATATATATATATATATATATATATATATATATATATATATATATATATATATATATATATATATACTGTATATACGAGTATGTTCAGTAAGTAATGAGAAAATGTCAGGAGAGACACTATTTATTTTCATAAGCTTACACAACTTTGTCTCCTTCAAAGTAATTGCCTCTCACAGCTACACACTTCTGCATGCGTCTCTCCCAATCCTGGAAGACCTCCTCAAAGTCCTTTTTCAGTAGTCCCTTCAGGTAACTTTCCAATGCCTCTCTCAGCTCCTCTGTTGACTGGAATCTGGTTCCCCTGAGGCTGTCTTTCATGCGTGGGAACAGGAGGAAGTCGCAAGGGGCTAGGTCAGGGCTGTAGGGTGGGTGTTGTACCACTTTCATTCCCCTGTCGGCCATCCAGGTGGTCACCAGCGTTGACTTGTGGCATGGGACATTGCCCTGGTGGAACCACCACTGACCACTCCTCCACTCCTCTTCGGTCAGAACTGTCTCTACTGTGCCAATACTAATACCAACAGCTTCAGATAGCATCCTCACAGATATTCGACGGTCTTCCATCACTTGCCTTTGCACTTCCTCAATGTTTTCCTCCTTGAGTGCACTTTTCGGTGCTCCAGATCTGGGTTCATCCTCAACCTGTTCATTTCCGTCAGAAAATCTGTTAAACCACCGATAGAAACTTGCTTGGCTCATCTGTTCATCGCCATAGGCCTCCTTTAACATTCCATAAGCTTCTTGTTTGATTTTCTTAAGTTTAACACAAAATTTGATGGCGCAACGTTGCTCCATGTTTCGCAGCATTTTGACAAGTGTTCACAGATCGGCAAACCGGATCAGACTGGTTCCACCATGTTCACCGCTGCACTCAGACTTACAAATATAGAAAGTTGCCAGTTCGTCATTTTATAGAATATATGTATGTGTACTTCACCATGAAGTAGTATTTTTATCAAATCGTATTTAGTGTCTCGCCTGACATTTTCTCATTACTTATTGAACATACCTCGTATATGCATATATATATATATATATATATATATATATATATATATATATATATATATATATATATATATATATATATATATATATATATATATATATATATATATATATATATATATATATATATATATATTAGATATTCACCCTTTGCTTTTTATAACAGTTCGGATACTATGATTATAAGAATCCAGTTATGTTATTTGATCGCGAGTGTAATGATCCGATATATTGAATGGTGTTAAGGATGGGCAGCTATCCTCTGTGTTAGGAATATCAGAAAAAATGGAAAAAAATCCATAGTTTTTTTCCGATCATTCCTGTCTCTTTGCAACTTCTTCATTCCCTACAAACTACTCAAATACAATCCATACTTCCCATTCAAAGATTCCAATACCTATTACTCGCCGGAGGTAACAATTTTCGTTTAGTCTTGCCCAGGACCCACTAAGACAAGGAATTAATGATGAAATACCAGAGTTAACCGCTTAAAGTGAACCATGGCCCATGATAAACCAAGGACAGTTAAGTATTTAGTACTGTTTTAGATATATATATAGGTTACTTAATGACAAATTTCTTTTCAGTTACTGAATGCATGAGGTATGCTGAGTAATCTTCATTACAGTTTGCGTCAAGATATTGTGTTTAAGAATAGAAATATAGTTCTTGCCCTCGCTATCAATAGAAAAATTACAGTTTCGACATACGAGGCTGTATATTTTAACAGAATAACTGGCACTGATAAATAATTAGGTTACTGGTAGACTACCATTAAAATAAAATTAATACAAAGCTGAAACAACAATGCAAAGACGAACTTTCTTTATCCGCCTTTGTTTAATACCATTTATTTTCTCTGCACAAAGTTTTCTCGACTCCCCTTAACGGAGGTAACTTTGGGAAGGGAACTCCCGTCGTCAGGCGTCTTCCCGTCGTCAGATGTAACCTTTTTATTTTAGTTTTTCCAAAATGGAAAATTACTGTTTTCCATTTTCGTCTTTCTTTTTTATATATAACGAAATATTCTTCAGAACTCCCCTCGTTTTGAATTTCCATTAATTGTCTCTGCATACTTCTGCTGATTTCTTACTACATTACTCTCTCTCTCTCTCTCTCTCTCTCTCTCTCTCTCTCTCTCTCTCTCTCTCTCTCTCCTGTATTCTTTCGAAACTTGGTTGAAGCATGAAAACTTAAACAGAATTATTTGAAAGTACTGCAGGCGAATGGCTGAGGATTAATAAACTGGTTTTCTGGCCTGATCAATACTAGATCAGGTATTTAAAAGACAATAAAGGAAAATTATTGGGAATATGGCGTAGACACCTGGCTTGTTTGTATTGATTGTAATAAAGCCTGCAGCACTGTTCAGATTCCTTGAAGGAATTATCAGCCGGACACAAAATGGTATATAAAACATAAAAGGAAAAGTAAAGATCGGAAAAGAAAACAACAATTTATTTGAGGTCAATGAAATAAAAAATTTATCTTAGGTCTGCAAAACTTTTAAGGGGGTTTATGCCCTGTCTTTACTTGACGGGCTGCCAAGGGGCCCAAGTCCGTGCTGGCATTAAGGCCAGCTTACTCTAGAACTTGTCATCACAGCTCTTGAACTTACTATTGAAACGATCATTGAGTTAAGTCCCTCGGGAAAATGGCTTCTGTATGACGATATATATTTGTATGGTGAAAGTTTCAAGTACACAGATAGTAAGCTGTTTCTTCCTATATACGTCCCGTGCCCAGTTGACATATAAAAATTCCAAGTACGAACCTAAAACCTGAGAGTCCCGAGGGAGAATAAACTGCTGTGAAATATGGTTTGGAAATATGTTGGCTCTGTTGAGAGATTCAAACATGTGGTTTCCATAGTTGCGAACGGATTCAGAGTAGAGTAGGAAGTTAAGCTAATATTAATAGCAAAGCTGCAATTGGTCCATAATTACATATTTTGCATTTATTATTAGCAAAAAAAGTTAAAGGCTTAAACGACCACCTTAGGGTATTGCCTGATTGTTGGGTTGAAATATGGAAATGACTATATGAGTGAGGGAGAGATTTGAGGGGTCTCATAAAGAGGTTCCCAGAATGACGTATGGGCTGTATTTAACATGAAGGAGGTGAAACAAAATGAACACATTATTGATATTGAAGGGAATAATGGAGATGCTACCAGTGGTTACTTTCTTAAGGTAGGACTTTGAAAGAAAGCAGGGAGCCTTCAAGAGGCAGGTAATGAAAGATTAAAGAGTAAAACTTTCACTATAGGGTGATGACAGCTCAGTTGGTTTCTCCTGGACTTCATAGTGTGGTGGTCCCGAGTTCAAATCCCGCTCATGGCATAACAGGCATCACTGACAAAATCATCTGTTAGTTAGTGGTGAAGGTTTTGGGGTAGGTCACAGGTCTACTTGCAAGGTGATAATTAACAACCACTACCTGGTTCTCTCTGGTCATAGGGCGAGTTGAGAGGGTGCTTGGGCGTTGATCATGTGTGCATATATTCGGCCTCTAAGGTATTTTAATTTTCCGTAAAAGAAAACTATATTGCCGGCTTTGTCTGTCCGTCCGCACTTTTTCTCTCCACCTTCAGATCTTAAAAACTACTGGGGCTAGAGGGCTGCAAATTGGTATGTTGATCATCCACCCACCAATCATCAAACATACCAAATTGCAGCCCTGCAGCCCTCTAGCCTCAGTAGTTTTTAATTGATTTAAGGTCAAAGTTAGCCATAATTGTGCTTCTGGCAACGATATAGGATAGGCCACCACCGGGCCTTGGTTCAAAGTTTCATGGGCCGCGGCTCATACAGCATTATACCGGGACTGAAAGATAGATCTATTTTCGGTGGCCTTGATTATAGGCTGTAGCGGCTGTACAGAAAACTCGATTGCGCCGAAGAAACGTCGGCGCATTTTTTACTTGTTTATACAGTGAAATGACCTGTTCTTTTCCTCTGCCTCTCGTAAGTGACCTTCAGACCTTTATAGTCAGAGGGTTTACTGCTTATGGAAAAATTTAAAACACCTTTTGTGATTCATTTGCTATTCCATTTGTTCTTTCAGCAGATTTCTTCAGTTTACAAAAGAAATTTAGTTCTTATTCCTCACCCTTTCCAAAGTAATAGAGAACATTTATCTTCTCTTGTACTCGGTGGAAACCTCATTTGCTTCTTCGCCTTATTTCTTCTTCTGAATTCCCTCGCTATCCGTCTCTCTTCTTCTCTCTCTCTCTCTCTCTCTCTCTCTCTCTCTCTCTCTCTCTCTCTGAACACCTTCGCTTACGCAATTATCTTTCTTCTTTACTTCCATCGGCGCCTCTTCCCTTTGGTAAAGCTTTTGGTAATCAGTTAATTGACTTCCGTTCCCTCGTCTCACGTAGCACCAGTAAAACAGGTATTTTTTGCTTTCAAATAAAGGGTGAAATTAGAAATGGGACGATTGACCACGGACAAACGCACTCACCCAAGGAGATGCTGGGAGGAAACTAAGTATATATATAGTACAGTATTCAATTGTATGATTCTCATAATTATCAAATGACATCCCATAGAACTCTCTCTCTCTCTCTCTCTCTCTCTCTCTCTTCACTGCGCTTGTCAGGAGCCTGGAAGGGAATTTGTCCATTAAACATTGGAAATTATATTGTCTAGATTTCAGCTAAAAAAATTGTAGGTGCTACCAGAATATAACTACGAATACCAAACTCCTCCAGCTCATTAGTGGATCGGATTATTATAAGAAAAGTACTGGAAAGTACGGAATGTGCTGCATTTAAACAGGGTCCCTTTAAAAATGGGAAAAGAAGTTACGAATTTTTGCACGTTGTTTGAGACTGGCGTGAATTAAGGGGTGAAATACGCATTGTCCTCTGTGCTTAACAGCTTGTATTAGGAATGGATAATGGAATATTTCCTTCAAGGAATTGGCGTCTTTATGATGTTTACTCGTATGATGGAAGGCTCAAGGATGACAACAGAAACCTGCTGTTGTTTCCAGATGGACTTCCACAACTTATGGGAGCTACAAGACACAAAGCCAAAAGTCACGTGGTATTCTGCTTCTAGGGATCAGTAGGTTTTAGAATTAGTGGATGCCGTTGAGATTCGAATACCTGGCATCCACACTCACCATGAAACTTAGGATAGAATAGGAGGATATACTCTGGATATCATCAGGTATAAATAGTAATTGATTAGTGATTAAAAAAAGAATACAAACACCTTCACTAGTTCCAGCAGTTTCTGTTCACATATCCCAATCAGTCCTGTATCATCTGCAAACATCAACCAATGTTTTGAACAGTTATTGTCAAGGACAATGACGCTAAGGGGTTTTACGGAACTGAAGAGGCGGTTCATGTTATTTCCAATAGATGATAAATGAGGCTTATTTTATAATAAGTAGGATGGAAGAAGAATAGAAATCTCACGTAGAAAGAAAATGATTGGATGTCAACAGTAGCCAGTATCATCATGGCATTATGGCTGAAAGGGCAGTACGTATGGCGATGGTTAATAATAAAATATAATTAGCGATCAAATTGTCAATAGGAGATGTCTAGAATGTAGAAGAAAAAAGGCCTCCTGTTATTCATGAGCTGGTTCATATGTAAATAGTTAATTTTCGTTGATGGCAGGTTCATCCTTGCCAAGATCCTTGGAGAGGATGTGGTGTATGGTGCCAGTGTCATTTTTAGATTTATTGTTGACGCTGGCCTTCTCCCAAAAATATATTTCATTCATTTTCTTTTATTTTTTTATTGTTTATATAACAGTGATGTTGTTCATTTAACTGATATCGGCGTCAGTGACCCAGTTGTCACGATGCCAGATAACTCAATATCATTGTTTCATTATTCATAGCCTCGTTCTATCACTTTGAATGAGGGTTCGATTCCAGCTACGGACGTCGAAATTACTTCATATCCTTGAATTTGGATCTAAGGCATTGTGGCGACAAGGGTATCCAAAAAGTGTGGAGTATTCGAGAAGTTCAGAGAGAACTGTGGTTACTACACTTACATACGTATCTGGTAAAAAGTGACAGTAGGTTCCAAATATGCACTATTGGGACTTTTTCGGTATCATACATTCCGTTGGTGGCTTTAGTTTCTATTCTTCTTCTTCCTTTGAGCATCTTGCTAAAGTAATTATCTCTCCTCTTTACTTCTGTCGCCTCTTCTCACCTTTATTAAAGCTTCTGGTAATCAGCTAATTGACTTCCATTCCATCTTCTCACGTAACACAGATAAAACATTTTATTTTTTCTCTCATTTAAAGGTGAACGATTTACCGCGTAAAACCGCATTCAGGCGAGGATAGACGCTGGAGAGTGACCTTTATGTGTTTAGATGCCTAGTTATACGGAAATTCAAATTACGTCACAAAGTATATATATATATATATATATATATATATATATATATATATATATATATATATATATATATATATATATATATATCATTTACATGAAATTATAGAACTTAAAGAGATTAATATATCCTGATATTAATTTACAGAGCTTACTTTTTAATATCTGGTCCTTCAGTGGTAGTTCAGCGATACTGTTTGATGAAAGAGGTTCATTAACTCGATGTGGAAAATGCTGCGTAAGGAAAAATCGAAACTTTATTTGCCATCTGCAATAAACTTAATTGACTAGTTTACTCGTCTAAAACTTAGTGAGTAAAGCGCAGAGTTAACTTTAATTTAAATGGTTTCTACAGTTTTTTTTTTTTAACGTCGAGTAAAATCGTTCTTATTTAAAAGCCTGATGTGAAACTATCTTACCTAAGAAGCCTCTTCATCAATGTTTTGAAGAACCTTTGATGCTACTGTACACTTCCCCGGATTTTCTGTGTAAAAGAGCGTTTACTGAATTACGTCGTTTTAATTGGCAGAGAAACCTTTTTCTGGTTCTCATTTTTCAACGATTTGGATGTCCATGTTCTGTACAATGTTTACTCTTTTCGAAATTTCATTTAATGTCAAGAAAAAAATTTCAAATATTCAACAAAATTAGCACAATTAAAATAGGTTACGAGTAGCTGTGCAGAATATTACATAACCCATTCATTTCCAACTATATTTTTAACACTATAATTTGCGTAGTAATCTCTGTCTCGTTCTCCTTGGTCCTAGGATGGGTGAAGTGCGGGTTGTGCGCTGATTGCATTTTATTGTAATAAAATTTAATCGTATGGAAACAGGAAGTCATCTTGAAAATAACATGACAGTAAGGAGTACTAGAAGTTCCGCCAGTACTACAGGCAAAGTAAAATAATTGTTGAGTTGTATCGTTCAGTAAGTGAGGTAAATTATGTACCTTATCTGTTATAAGTTCAGTGCCTTCAGAGTGCTAATAAACAGTTATTTTTATAAGCTAAATAATTTGCTGCATTGCATAATGGGTGACAAAAATAGCATTTTTAAATGGAATTTATCGTAGTTTGAGTGGGATGGCAAGGCTAAATCAATGTTATTTCATATTTGGCGAAAAATAGATATTGTAGGTATTGGCTGACTTTTACTGGTGAATATGACTTATCATTTTTTTTATTTTACTATTTTGAGCATGGTGCATTAAATTCAAGCTATTCAGCCTTAAAAGACACCAAAATTAATGTTTTAGTATCAGAAATACTAACTTTAAACAGAATGATTTAAGAAATACAATGCACTGCAATTTCATGACAGAAAATCTTAAAAAAATTTTAATGGTTTTTCTTATATTTTTTAACAATAGTTGGCATATATTGCATTATAAACGGTAAATCATTGGAAAGAGTTTTTTTCAGTTTTGGATGATGCAAAAGTATTTTTATTCCTCTAATATAATATTTATATAAACAAATTTTATATTTTTCAGTTTGGTTAACCCTTTCTCATGATTTCGTGATTTTTTTTTTTTTTTTTTTTGATGAAGAATTTCAAGTGTTCAGCTTTTTAAATGTCACAGACATCAGAGTCCCAGTATGTAAACTTACTTTACATAGATGAGTCAAAATTGCAAAATCACTTTGAACACCAGAGTAGAAATAATAGAGCAGAATCGTCTCCATCCGCCGAAATCGCATTCCAGTGGCCCTTTCCTCCAATTTTCAACCACCCTCCGGTATTCATTTTTACAGGAATTTCACACCATTTGATTCTTCCTGGGCCTCCTTTTCTGATCTTCTATTATCACATCTGACTTTTCTCAGTCTAAGCCTCACTCTGTAGGTGTTAGTGTGTGAATGTTTGGAAGTACGTGTTTCAAATGATCTATAATACGCCTGATCGTTGATCGCATCAATTCCAGTGTTCGTGTACATCACGAATTGCTCTGAGGAAGAAAGAATAGTATGAAGAATTCATACCTTTTTGTTTTTATTAATCAGTCACGTTACAAATGGTAATTACTGCACATCGGGGATATGGTTCTGTACAATATCGTATTCATGCAAAAGCATTACACAGATACATATTAGCATGCTGGGTCTACACCAAATAGAATTTTGGAATCTCTCCATTACTAGATCCATCCATTATTTGAATATCGTCCATTAATTTATGAATTCCATGATTCCAGCTCGAAATAATTTCTTCGTAATAATTTTCCAATTCTACGAGTGTTAAGGCCGTAAAAAGGAGTAATATATGGGAGTTAGGCTCATACATCGCTTCACTTAACAGTTGAAAATAGTAAAGATTACTGATTTATCAACTAATGATGATAACTGACAAACTCAGGATCGTCATAATCATCGTTATCATGTATCGGTCATTTTCCTTCAGGTGTTAATACCTACTTTATTTATCTTGTGTGGGAATCGTGTTCGTAGGTTTTTTCTTCGTAACCCGAGATAAAGATTCTCTTTATGTGAGAGCCATTTTCTCCAAATCTTCATTCTGAGCTTCGACTTCGTTATAAGTAAGGGAAAACAATAACGAACAGCCCATGTGTAAGTAAAATTAGTTGGCACATATGTCATTATCAAGAGTGAAAAATTAAAATATGTAAAAGACATTCACGAAGATACTACTGAAAGGAACATTGAAAAATATGTTATTGGAGCCGGTATGCAACAATATATGGAAAAGAAGCCTTGAATACTCGCCTCCCATTCTAGTCACAGAACTTAAAAGATGTGAAAACTTATCTATTCAAAAACAAATTACGACAAAGAAAAAAACGAAATTCAAGAAAACGATAAAGTTAGTAACTAACAAATAGGCTTCGCCGGAGGCCGAAGGAAGGGTCCCCAAAAAAGCAGAAAAAAATGTGGGTGACAATGACGGCAGCGTCTTCATTCCCTGGTGCATTAAACCCAGACTAAGACACCGAATAGGGATTAAGTCAAGAAGAAGAAGAAGAAGAACAGGGAGATTCCTGGATTGGCGGGGGACGTCAGACACAGGGATCAGCTCCAAGGCCTTTATCCTGTCCCAGGTCGGCCAGACAGTGACGTCATACGGGCTCATCGCAGTCAGGAAACACTACTGTCTCGTCGAAGCAACAGAACATTTGACCATCTTTCGTCCTTGCTTTAATTCTTTCAGTGTTGTGTGAATTTTCTTTTAGTGATAGAGTAGCATTAACGTAATTATTTATCAGTGTCAGTTATTTAGTTAAAAAATACAGCCTCATATGTCACAAATGCAAGTTAATTTTTCTATCGATAGCAAGGAGTAAAACTCAATATTTCTGTTGTTTTAAACAATATCTTGACGTAAACTGTAATGAAGATTACCCAGAATACCTCAGGCACTCAGCAAATGAAAAGAAATTTGTCCTCAAGTAACCTATATATATTTACAGTAGTACTAAATATTTAACTGTTCTTGGTTTACAACCTGTAAATCATGGACCATGGATCACTTTACGCGGTCGACCCGGGTGATTCATCATTGATCCCCTGTCTGGGCGACCTGTCTCAGTGGGTCCTGGCCTGTCCTGTCTCGGAACCTCAAACCGAGAGGGAGCCCTGATTCTGCGATTCCCGAGAGGTTTTTGAGCCACCGAACACAGGGTCCTCTGTAAGCCCTGTGAACCAAACAGGAGTCTCGGGACACCAAATGTTAAAAGTAAGAATTTTGGCTCCCTAACAAATGGAAGTCCCAAAGCTTTTTTCTTCGACAACCCAGGAATCGGAGTGATCAACGTTGCCTGTAAAACTAAGGAAAATTTATTTTGTATTTTGAAATACCGAATTGTTTTACGGAATATGTTTGAGAATTTCAATAAATCTGTAATCGTCTTCACAGGTGCTGATTAATAATAACAATTCTTTCATTTTCCGTTGCCATTCTGACGTCATCTTGTTGACGAAGGACTTGGAATAATTTGCGAACTCTGGAGGGAATTATTTACTTCATTCGGCCCTTTGTCTTACTTCCATTAAATATTCAGTTCATAATCAGTTAGTGATGTATTAAAGAAATACTGTTTTTCATTTAAGCCTCGAGTAACATTCCCTTCCAATACAAGTAATGAAATTACAGTGATACACGAAATAATTATTATTAAAGTAAGCTTTCGTGTTACCGCCTTGTTTCATATCAGTTTGAAGATTAAAAATATTTTATTTTTTGGGTTTCATTCTACCTTTAGGCATCAGTGACCAAGGCTCATTGATGCTGATTCGTGTCAGTGACCATTGTAGTTTGACGTTAGAAAGTACTCAATATATAAATGCAACATCAGTCTTATTCAAATGAGTCACGGAATCTTACTTTCTCTAATCACTTTCCTTTTTAGTTTTCTGTAAAAGAAAACCATTGTGCCGGCTTTGTCTGTCCGTCCGCACTTTTTTCTGTATGCCCTCAGATCTTAAAAACTGTTGAGGCTAGAGTAGTAAAATTGGTATGTTGATCATCCACCAGCCCTATAAGAGCTGAAAGTCAGCTCAGTGGTCTGGCTAAACTACTTTAATACTACTACTACCTTCCAATCATCAAACATACCAAATTGCAGCCCTCTAGCCTCAGTAGTTTTTGTTTTATTTAAGGTTAAAGTTAGTCATAATCGTGCTTCTGGTAACGATATAGGATAGGCCACCACCGGGCCGTGGTTAAAGTTTCATGGGCCGTGGCTCATACAGCATTATTCCGAGACCACCGAAAGATAGATCTATTTTTGGTGGCCTTGATTATACGCTGTAGCGGCTGTACAGAAAACTCGATTGCGCCAAAGGAACTTCGGCGCTTTTTTACTTGTTTTTTGTTTAATATTACTTCTAGTACTAACGTAATTATTGAGATATTAATTGAAGTTCTTAATCTGTCTTTTCTTGTTTTAAACTAGAACAAAATATTTAATTCACATTTGATGTTTGGCCAAAAATGAATGTTGTGAATGCTAAGCAAAACTTGCGCTGAAGCAGATTTATGACAAAAGCTGTAGGGCCAAATTATGAATTTTCGTCACATAACTGGAACATTTTTGATATTCACAAATATTAAGCTACTAATTTCCCTCAGTATCTAATACGCAATACCTCGGGAGTAACTTACACTCAAGCGAAATGTAAATGACAAGTATTTCGTCATCAGTGCTTATCACTTAAAATTGCCCTTATGTGCAAGTTATTCCCGAGGTATAGTGAACTGGATAATACACGAAATTTATGGCTTAATATTTTTGAATATCTATAATGCAGTAAATTTAGCTTTGCGATATAAACTGTTATTAACTCATTCATACCTGCAGTAGGAATTAGTCATGAGTGTCTATTAATGCAGTAATTACACTCAGTTCCGACTCATCTAACACCGAAAAATTATCATTCATTCACAGGCGGTCATGGCAACACTGCGGGATGTACTCCCTGCTGACAGAGGATAAGAAAAAAAAATGCAGGGGTGGGGAAGGACACTAGAGAGAGTTACAAACAAAACCTGAGAGAGAGAGAGAGAGAGAGAGAGAGAGAGAGAGAGAGAGAGAGAGAGAGAGAGAGAGAGAGAGAGAGAGACAGAGAGAGGGAGAGAGAATAACAAACGATTGGAGATGGTGGTAATAAAAGACTAGAACTTGAAGCATCGTAACATAGGACTAGGACTCGACTTTTTTTCTAGCATTGATCAATTGAGGAAGTTTGGAATTTTTCATATAAGAATTATAACATTAAATAAAATGCCGTATTTCATAAGTTATTGCTCATCGAAAAGGCTTTCCCGTATTACTTATTAGCCTTTATTATTACCCAGTTTGAGATAAAATCGGCACCAAAGAGGGTCAATAGTAACTAAAGATGTTAGCTGTATATTAGTGCTACATAGTTTAGTGTTCTGCCACCAGGGCAGCGCTGTAGAGCCTTGTGGCCATCTTGAAAAACTGGGGAAACGCGAAAATTAAACGGGAGTTAGATGTGTCCTGCCATTTTTTTTATTCATTGTCTTCATAATGATACGTTCTGCAGTTTGTAATTGCAGGAATTATGTGTCCTGCCAGTTTTTTATTCATTGTCTTCATAATGGTACCTTCTGCAGCTTGTAATTGTAGGAATGGGCACAGAAATTCGTCAGGAGAAAGTAGAATAACATTTCACAGGTAAGCAAAGTATAACTCTATTCATTTACCAATAACTTTGCACTAGTCAGATAAATGTTATGTTGGCAGTAGATACGCTTTCTCTGTTAAAAAGTTTCATATTTTCGGCATATTATAGGAACACATGAGTGCATTGGCGATTTCAATTTTGGAATCCGGACATCATCATCAATCTTCGACACATTTTATAAAGTATAAAACGGTCTTGCTCGTTATTAACTTCTTTCACTAAAAGGGTTGTCATGTATTTAAGGGTCCTTTTTGTTGTCACTCTGATGCATCTCGGCTTCATTAACCAGTATTTTTCCATGTTCCTACTTTATCAGTGCTTTCGGCAATGTCTTCCTGAAGGTCTTCAACATGTTTTAATACTTTAACCTTCATAATGAAGTACATTAAAACATTTTAATTTTTATTTGTACTTTAGTAGGTAGCCAACGAGGCTTAATGCTGATTATCAAGACCACACCAAGTGCCGATTTATTTATTATTTATTTGAAATCTAACGAATTGAACCCTGTAGCTTCTTCTGGAAATAATTAATAGACCTTTAGACTGACTGTTTTGTATTTGAAACCGATACGTATTAATATTGATTGTGATGGTCCTGCGTTCGTTAATGTAAATTTAACGTTATTTTACTTTGATTAGAAGGAAAATTATTCAAAAGAGACTCCTTTAAGCTGGAATGACGGAATTCATAAATCACTGGATGGTATTTAAATCTAGGATAAAGCCAGTAAAGGAGAGATGAAAATTTTGTTTTGTTTATACCCAATATGCATACATGCATTCGTGTAATGCTTCTGTATGGATATTGTACGAGAGAGAGAGAGAGAGAGAGAGAGAGAGAGAGAGAGAGAGAGAGAGAGAGAGAGAGAGAACGGTAACAGCAAACAACATGAGAAGAACTATATAAAGCCTGCTGATGCCAAACAACAATGAAGAAAAGAAGGAAGAAGAGACGTAAATAATCAACCGGCGCCAAACGCCAACGAGAGACACGAATAACTTTCCCCACGCCGGAAGGAGACATCACACCAGTCACACCGGTGTGGGACACAACCAAAATCCCCCAAAACCTCCCCGGCCAATACTACCAAGGAGGACCCAACGTCTTAGGATGTGAGTTTTACTGCAAAAATATCGGGCATCGCAGGTGACTAATGACACTTTGACGAGCCCGGACCTCCGCTAGCCTGAAAAATATACCCTTACACCTTCGTTTTCCATTTTACGGCTGCCTGAGATCAAGAGCCCGTGCTGACGCATGGCTGGATTAATCTAAAACACAACACGCTGTTTTCTATTCATTCTGTCTACAGATGACGTGTTTGCATGTCGAGATATAAGAGAAATTAAAAACGAAAGCAGTATATCTTTCTATGTCCTTTATAAAGTGTTTATATCATCAACCTGCTAATGAGAAGATTATAAGAAAAACAGGGAAGACTAGCTGAATTGAATGCCGTAGAAACAACAGTTGTTTTCAATAATATCTTCATTCAACACATTTGAACACGTACCCAGATGTGCTAGTTTATTTCCTAGATTTCGTGGGATCAGTGAAACAGAAATTAGGCAAAGGGAAAATTGCTCTCGTAATTTTAGGAAATATTTTTCCTGCCTTACCTTTTCAAATTTTAGGGCCAAACTCTGCCGTGAACTTCTGCCATTAGCGAGTGTTGTCGTAATTGGAACCAGTGTCAACTTTCCCAGAGAGAAAAATCTTTGTTAACTCTCTCTCTCTCTCTCTCTCTCTCTCTCTCTCTCTCTCTCTCTCTCTCTCTCTCTCTCTGTTAATCTGACCCTTGATAGACTTTCCAGTATAATATGAAATTCTTTATGGCTGATTTCTCTTTAAGATGTTTACCTTTTTGCAGTTTTTTTTTTACTTCGTTATTTTCATAGTTAAATCGAATGTCACACATTTACCAACGAACAATTTTGTTATATGTGGAAAAAACATTCGAATGTTATGTAATTAGGAAATTATCCTTGACTAGTTCACCCCAGACATGATTAATTTTTAAGCTGACTTTATGGGGCGCAAATATCAGTTTATTTTAGCGAATTTCCATTAAATATAAGTTGAAAGCTAACTGCTGGAAACTAACTGCGTAATTCCCCAAATCATCCTCAAAAGTTATGAAGTTATGTGTCGAGGGTGCTGGGAAAATGCAGTCACCGAATACTCGGTCTCAGAAAATTTGGTCTTAGAACCAACATTAAATATACTTATATACTAATATGCATAAACTTTTAAATAACATTAAATCATTCAAAAAAGCTTATTAAAAGATAAAATAGGGCTGAAACGGTTGTTGAAGAGCAATTCCTTCTAATTATAGTCTTCCAGATATTTAAGAATATTCGAGGAATATGATTATAGAATAAAAGACAAGTAGATTCCCAAAAATTCGGTCTATGGATGTTTTTGCTCACTAGAACTGTTCATTAAACGGCTGGCCAAAACGCTAAAAGTATGCAGTAATGTTCAAAGATTTTGAAAAGAAAAATTAGAAATTAGAGCATGCAACATTCTTACTGTAAGCGAAATGGTATTATTTGAGTTATATTCAGTTAAAACTAAGATCACACATTTTTCTGTTCTTACGTTTAGTTTTCTGTAAAAGAAAACTATTGCGCCGGCTTTCTCTGTCCGTCCGCACTTTATCTGTCCGTCTCTCAGATCTTAAAAACTACAGAGGCTAGAGGGCTGCAAATTGGTTTGTTGATCATCCACCCTCCGATCATCAAACATAGCAAATTGTAGCCCTCTAGCCTCAGTAGTTTTTATTTTATTTAAGGTTAAATTTAGCCATAATCGTTCATTTGGCAACGATATAGGACCGGCCATCACCTGGTCGTGGTTAAAGTTTCATGGGCCTCGGCTCATACAGCATTGTACCGAGACCACCGAAAGACAGATCTATTTTCGGTGGCCTTGATTAAACGCTGTAGCGACTGTACAGAAAACTCGATTGCATTTTTTTACTTGTTTACTTCTGACACATGTGGGAATCGCAAAGTTATTATGCAAAGCTTTTTCGAAATCAGTCATTATGTCCTCGGCACGTGAATATGGCAGTGCATCCTTTTGTCCCTAATTTATTTTATAGTATGCGACACAAGGTTTGTTCTGCAGCGAAGTCGATGCACGTGGGAGACCATTTCACTAACATCAAACCATCGTAAGTTCCACAATCGCAATGTGTAAACAGCTTGGTTTACCAGTTAAAAAATAAATTTTCCTGTACACTTCAAATCTAGTGCTAATTATAGGCATAGAGGGTCCACCAAACGTATTTTTTTCCACACTGTCGTATTTAGCACTGAACGTGGTAAATGAGAGAAATGCAGCTAGTGGGAGAAACTGAAAATAGTCCTTTTTGATAAAATCATGTACTGTAATCACATTGTAATTTCATGTATTTTTGGCGAAAATTAAAAAAATAATGAAACCTATGAAATCCAAAATCAACCTTTTATGCTACAAAATTAAATTCAATTAATGCAACATACTGCTAATTAATTGATTTCATGCATTATGTACCTTTGCAACAGGAGTACTTTGGTTCTGCAAGATGAATATTTCATGTGATAGACGCTATTTTCCTTCTTTAGTATTCCAGCGGCGAATTCAATTACGGCCCCATTGATTGGCCTATACCTCAGATCAAGAATTCTTTTTCCGCTCCTGATGCAATCCTCCCAATCTGAATATCAATGATGTGGAGAATAAGAGGCCCGTATTAAAATCAGAGAACGAACCTCGGTGTGGGTGGAAAATATGAAATTGAAGATGATATACAATGGTTTGAATTAAACAGAATTTGTACAGTTAATATATACAAAAAGTTGAGATATATTGATTTATATCTTCGCTAATCTTAATTGCATATTAATCAAACTTTGCATATCTTCAGCAGTAGTACTGAGAGAGAGAGAGAGAGAGAGAGAGAGAGAGAGAGAGAGAGAGAGAGAGAGAGAGGATATTTAGCCTTTTATTTTCGTCAGTATGTTAAGAGTCTCTGATTCTCACTTGCAGTAGGAAGATGTGCAGTAAAAATCAGTTAGCAGCATACAGGCTATCCAATAATCTTTATAAAAAGTACGTATTCATGAGATACACACACACACACACACACACACACATATATATATATATATATATATATATATATATATATATATATATGTATATATATATACATATATATATATATATATATATATATATATATTTATATTTATTTATTTATATTGTAACAAATCACAGAAGGGTGACAAGAAATTACTTGAACGAAGCGCTTTCATGTATTCCTATACCCCAGCTGGGTTCAGGTACAAGTGCCAAGGAAACAAATAAGCCGCAAGAAGACTTCGTGGCAAGACAAACAATGCTAGAAGGCTAACAATTGCCGGAAAATGGTAATGCCTAATAACCTTGTGTTAAAATACCCTTCGTTAGAATTTCTTCAGCCTTATATAAAATTCGGTTGATATTTATTAAATTATCACAGTCTTATTTAATTATACAAGATTCGATTGAATTTGGTTTCACTAGATCTTTGCATATTATAATGTCCTTCGATTCTGTCCAATTAATGCCATGGTTACAGTTATTTATATATTCAAATAATGCACTTTACATATTACCTGTTCTCACACTATATTTGTGTTGCTTCAGTCGAACAGCCAGCGTCTTCCTACTTTGTCCCACGCACGTTTTATTACGTTGCTTACAAGGAATCTTATAGATACATCCTGTTTCATTTCTCGTTGAATTTCTAATGAACGTGTTTCTAATAGTTCCTAGTGTTTTAAAACAACATTAATGCCCAGTGGCTTCACCTGTCTCGGGATATTATTAAAAGGTTCCGTGTAAGCAATATCATAAAACATACTGTACGTACGAAATTGCGACGCGCAAGAGTAGGAATAAAAACCAAATTGATACTGTTCCCCCACCCTTATCGTTCTGAAGCCAGTGAATTATGAATTCTCTCTCTCTCTCTCTCTCTCTCTCTCTCTCTCTCTCTCTCTCTCTCTCTCTCTCTCTATATATATATATATATATATATATATATATATATATATATATATATATATATATATATATATATATATATATATATATATATATCACTGACTACTTATTCTCCTCCATCAAAGATGTATAATTCTTTCAAACTCGACGCATTTCTAATGAGGGTAAGGGAAACACTGATTACAAACCTGAAGTTTCCCTCATTTAAGGAACTAGTGAAGTTTTGCTTAGTAGGTACAGGTAATAAGAACGCCTCCCAACTACTTGTAAGGCCAAAGTTCTTGACATCATCCGTTTACTGAACCGTGAGGAAAATCCAATTTAGGCCAAGTCTGAACTCAGAGATTTGATAGAGAGAGAGAGAGAGAGAGAGAGAGAGAGAGAGAGAGAGAGAGAGAGAGAGAGAGAGAGAGAGAGGGTGGGTGGGTTTGGGTAAATCTGTGGAGAGAAAGGAATGGCTGAAGATTCTTATAGTATTGAAGATTGAAAAAAATTAAAAATATGCAGCTTATTTTTATTTATTTTTTCCTTTGCTAAGAAAAGTAGGATTTCATAATGTAAAAATATGATACTAATGAATATGTTTGTAGTCTGATATTGCCTTTCCTTCTATGAAATGAATGGTTTTATTTCAAGTGATTAATTAATGAAGTAAGGAAAAATAGGTAATACCCTGTACAAATATTAACAGGCTGAGAATTGTAACAGAGAAATAATTTTACTTTATGTAGCACTGCAAAGCAGAAAAAGACCGTGCATGCCATGTTATTCTCCACGTGTAAAAATAACCGAATTCCCCCATCTGGATTTGGAATTTTTGATGTTTTGATGGCATTCGATGGAGGAATAAACTCGCCATCAAACCGTGTGAGTGGTTCTAAACCTTCCAATATAGGAATTTGCTATCAACCTCACAATTTAATTGGTTCCTTTCTCCTTCTGAGAAATTTGTATTTTTATTTTTGTATTCAGAGTGGCAGCATGTATTATCTTAACATCCTCCCCATAACTGTCTCTCAAACCCCTGCCCCCTCCTCTCTCTCTCTCTCTCTCTCTCTCTCTCTCTCTCTCTCTCTCTCATGCCACCGTTACCGCGTTACCCCAAGCGATTTCAAAATGATTTTTGGTAGTATTTTCGGTGTTGGAATAAAATCGTGGGGAAACTTTCATATGTTGTTGGGAGATTTAATAAAGCTTTCATACTGCTATTAAATGGGGGTCGAAAAAAACATGTATTGGTCAAGGGTTTTGTTGGATATGAAAACCCAGTTTTTTTCCACTTTTACCCAGGTTTTTATTTAATATTTTCTTTTAATATTTTAATGGCATGCCTTTTTTCAGTATATAGTTGAGAGAGAGAGAGAGAGAGAGAGAGAGA
>NC_089745.1:19086824-19116824 GCF_040412425.1 Macrobrachium rosenbergii
GAATAGAATTTTAGCAGAGAAGAAAATAACATAGACGGTGTCCGTTCCTTTAATCTCTCGTGACCTATTGTTCAAAAAGAACTGTGGAATAATGGAATAGTCTCTGTCTCTTTCTCTCATTTTCTCATTAGTTGATGTTTTTTATTATAATATTTCACTTCTATCTTTAGTACATAAATGCATGGCTACATTTTTTTTAACAAAATGAAGTATATTTTATAATTTCCTTTTGTATTTTATGGTTTCGAATCACCAATAGTTTTTTCATTCATAATGTGTCTATAAAATGAACTGTTGGTAATGTTGTTTTTTATCAGCCGATATAATCTAGACCATTCTCATAGACCCAGTCAAGACAGTGGGTCGTCTATAGTGTATCTGTTGTAGAAGCGTGATTTATAATTACTATAATTCACCAGTTTGAACAGTTTTCGTGCGACATACGTCCTGGCAAAAGGTTCTGAATACATGTCATGTATCCTAAATGCTGTGTATATTTTGGTAGTGCGACATATGTCAGCTCCACATTCTATTAACCACTTTAAGTCATAAAGGAGAACTTTAAGTACGCTGAGTCGGAAGTAGGCTTGGATAAGGCCACGGTATCTTGCGGACAGTTTCCTTAGGCCTAGTCAGGCGTATAAAACCGGAAGTTTGAAATTTCCTTTTGTGGACCAGATGTGTTATTATTTACATTAAATTTCATGGGAGATCTCTCACCCTGTCGGAACGTGAGACGAATTTAGGAATAGGATCAAATGCTGCATCTAATGGAAATCTGGCTGGTTGGCTTGGTGTTCACAGTATTCGAAGTTGTGAATGACTTGTTCAGTCACATTTTAATCACTTTTGGAACTTACGTATTGTTGGAGTTTATAAAATTAGCGTTTCTTCTTGTGTACGTTATCGCTCGGTTGAATATCAGGAACTGTTATTCACGAACTGTATTCCTATTCATTTAAGATTCTTGACGTTCTTAAAAGACAAAGGTAAAATTATGTTCAAAGCGATTAAAATGGATTGTGATTGTTTATTGAAAGATTCTTCTTTCCCGCTTGTTTCCTGGGCATTACTTATGGTTAATCAGTTTAGAAAAAAACAGAAGGATGTTAGAGCTTTGAGATCTGCAACTATTTTGGGGTTGTCTTATAACTATTATGATATGTTTTAAAGTATTATTGGAGATTATGAATGGAATTCCATTTGTGGCGTATTGTGGTTGCCAGCTGTACTAAAACGATACGTATCATGTACCATCACGGTCCTGGTAGTACAATTGTGATAGGTTTTACCTATCCATAGTTCGCATCGAATGAACTCATTGCTGTGTAACTGAATCTGAAATCTATTGTTTTTTGTATGAAAACTAGGCACTTACACATGTTGAGAGAGGTTCTGGAGATCTTGTAATCATTCCAAGATGAGGAATTACATTCAAGTTTGACATTCATGCATTAGGTCATACATTACAAAATGGTTAAAAACACGTACAATGCCCAAATATATTAAATCTGGGAATGTAAGAACATTACATTCTGGGCAGTATCTTCACCCCTTTACAAAAATAAATAATCTCCAAAGGGTGGAGATACTAGCCGAAATATAACACTCTTCAACCTCCTATTTATATGGGCATTTCCTTTTCCACATGCATACAAGCATACATTATGCGTAGCCTACTGGTAATTGTCTTTAGGGCAGGTTAATTGAGTACGAAGTCTTTTGTTTAACCAAGTTATTCATCAGAGTTCTATAAATGTTTTGCGTTGATGATAATTGGATTTATGCAGATGACTGTTTGGTGTATGAAAATTGTCTGAATTCGTGGTAAAACTAAAGACAAGAAAACGTGATGATTGTATCCTAAAAGAAATTTATTCCAGCAGTAATTGACGTAAAGATAGAGTTAAGAAAGTGAATGTTCGTAAGACAGACGGGTATTTATGCAACGCTCAAAGCAGATGGAAAATAAACACGTAAAAAATGCGCCGAAGTTTCTCCGGCGCAATCGAGTTTTCTGTACAGTGTATAGTCACACCGAAAACAAATCTATCTTTCGGTGGTCTCGGTATAATGTTGTATGAGCCGCAGCCCATGAAACTTAAACCATGGCCCGGTGGTGGCTTGTCCTATATCGTTGCCAGAGGCATGATTATAGCTAACTTTAATCTTAAATAAAACAAAAACTACTGAGGCTAGAGGACTGCAGTTTGGTACGTTTGATGATTGGAAGGTTGATGATCAACAAACCAATTTGCAGCCCTCTAGCCCCAGTAGTTTTTAAGGTCTGAGGGCGGACAGAAAAATGAGCGTACGGACAGACAAAGCCAGTATAATAGTTTTCTTTTACAGAAAATTATAAATGAAGGAATCCACGAATGAAATATGCGTAAAATGAAAAGGAAAGACAGATGTCAGTTACTGACGACTGGGTACATTTCAGCTCTGCAACATACCTGCATTAACATTTTGACCTCCAGTGCTGTGAATATTGCATTAGAAGCGATGTGTTTTTGCAAGGTGCAACATAGTCTGTGATGAAGTCTCTTGGGAGCGTTTTATTCCCAGAAATGTTAATGATGATCGACGATAAGGAATCTTATTTTTTTGCCGCCTTTCAGATGTTCCAAGTCTCTCTCTCTCTCTCTCTCTCTCTCTCTCTCTCTCTCTCTCTCTCTCTCTCTCTCTCTCTCTCTCTCTCTCAAAAGCATAACGATTCTACTTTCATCTCTACAGATGGCATATATCAAGACGTGGGTTACATTTTCATTGCAAAAGTGCACTGCGCCGTGCAAGCTCTATGTATATTGCAGAGTTATAAAGAATTTTAGTCTCTCTCTCTCTCTCTCTCTCTCTCTCTCTCTCTCTCTCTCTCTCTCTCTCTCTCTCTCTCTCTCTCTCTCAAAAGTATAACGATTCTACTTTCATCTCCACAGATGGCATACATCAAGACTTGGGCTTAAATTTTCATTGCAAAAGTGCACTGCTCCTTGCAAGCCCTACGTATACTGCAGAGTTATAAAGAATTTCAGCTGATGTAAATAATAACCCCGCTCCCCACCTCCGTAAATAAAAGTAATTTCAGTTTTTTTTTTTTTTTTTGTAAATCGTGAATCACTTGAAATTCTATTCTCATTTATTCCCATTGATTTGTACTCGATATTAGGGCCAGTCTCTCGCGTGAATCAGCAGCTCTGAGAGAATGGACATTTTCCTTTACCAGAGGTGCTTCATTAATATTCTCCATCTTCCCTTCCTTGCATCATGTTTATATATAATTTGCTAATGCAAATTTCCCTCGATTCTTTTTTTTTTGACATTAAATTAACATGGCGTTGTATATATTATGGTACTTGTGACTTTAAAATATTGCAGTACTAAAGCGAACCATGTTTGAATTGAAAATGAAAATGTAATGATAATTGTTCCTATGAATTCAAGCGTAATGAGAATGTCAAACTGATTATAAAACACAGCACGTCACTTACATGTTTATTTTTTGGTACGCTTTTTCAACATACCTTACGAATGCTTCATTGTTACTAGACTAAGCTAATAACACTTCTCAATAAGAGTGGCAGTAACTCTATAAATGTGTCCATGGAATTGATCTTAAAATAAACAAATAGACGAATGACGCATCAGAGTTTTCATATTATTACTAAGTTTAATCTTTCTAAATCCACCCTTATCATTCGTGTTCTTATATTTTTAGATGTCAGTGCACCTCAAGCAGAAAGCCATTACAATATCATAAGATAAATCTACATGGCGTACAGTAAGTGTAAACAGAATCGAAATTTTTGGTGCAACTCAACAACTGTCAGCCTACAGTTTTTTTTTTTATTGTATTGGACCAAAAAAGCAGTCAGTTACAGGAAGTATTTTTAAAACGTAATAGTTGATGACCAGTATGAAATAGAATTAATTGAATTTAGCCTCTGGTATTCAGTCACTGGGCCAGTGTGCCTCGCCTGTCTGTCAATACTCTCGACCACTTTTGGACAGTTTAATTACTCCCTGATCCCCAGCCACAAATTTGTCCACATTTCTACTGGCTCAGAGATTTTTTAATCGTAAAATAATGTTGTCTTTTGTGATTTGCAATATACCACCGTGTAGACACACATATGTATATGCATACAAATATGCATGCATATGTATATATATATGTATGTACATATATATATATATATATATATATATATATATATATGTATGTATGTATGTATGTATGTATGTATGTATGTATGTATGTATAACTGAATCAGGAAAATATGGAACGTGATGAATATGTAAATAAAGACAAAATCCACGAAGGAAAGAGAAATAATGGGGTGTTGCAAGGCCTTTCGACTTTTAGTCCTTTACTTAGCAGACTGCTAAGTAAAGGACTGGAAGTCGAAAGGCCTTGCAGTACTCCATTGTTTCTCTTTCCTTCGTGGATTTTGTCTTTATAGATATATATGTGTGTGTGTTTGTGTGCATATATGTGCGTGGCTTTATGAACAAAGCACGTTTATACATAGAAATATATGTAGGCGATACAGTCAGTAAAAATAGGTACCTTGGCTGAATGGTGCCCACCAACGAACCCAGCGTATATGAGGTCAGGTGAAAAGGTGTGCGGCTGTGAGGCTAGCAACTTCATCCCTGTAGACTTGCTGAAAAACCAGCAGGTCTTGCCCTTTTAAAGCGACCTACTCCAAATGTAAGGGATTCTTTATAAATATATATATATATATATATATATATATATATATATACATACATATACCAGGTATATATATATTATACACACACACACACACACACACATATATATATATATATATATATATATATATATATATATATATATATATATATATATATACATAGTGTGTATGCAGCTATATTGCATGTATAAATATAACTCTTAGGAATCAGTTAATATATTTAATTTCTTTAATTATGTCATGAGACGAGATGTGTCAAAATTGTTTTAATATACGCTCAGATGCTTCATATTATGGTTGACTCTTGTTGTGGGCCTTGATAAATTGTTCACCTCCAAAGTGTAATTACTAGATGAATTTCTCAAGCACCTCTTGTGTTAATTATCACTCACTTCTATTTTTCTCAATTGAGTTCATATTCACCGACCGATTTTTCAAAGTATTTTTAATCTTTGTTTTGGATCTACCGTTGTCAAGATTTGAGATTAAGCTTAACCGTGTGAATAAACTACTAATTTTGGTGAAAAGTTAACATACTGAAATTTCGAAATCAGAAGTATGTTCATACACAGTAAAATATGCCTTCTTAAAATAACCTGTTACTGCAACATTTCTTGAATTTACGATCAAGCTATGAATAAAACAGCTTGCAATTCATATGCAAGTTTTTACTACACGAAAATTTTCGCTTCAGTATCTGAATGTCAGTTTCATTATAACTCTGAAGAAAAAAAAAATTTTTTTTACAAAGACGTATTATGTGGCCTCAGTTATGCTAATTCTTTTTGAGTTGAAGTCTCCAAAGTTCTTTCATGTCCAGCGTTTTGAAATGTCGTCAGTCGACCGCTATTATAATGTCATATTATATTATCACCAATACCTCGTTAGCTAATTCACACCTTTTGTCTCTGTCGAAAGGATTCAAAGGCAATTATCATCACCATATTTTAACAAAAATAGCGACTGTGTGAGTTTCCTTTCATAACGCGTTATTTAAATGAATCCCAACATAACGCATTATTCAAAAGAATTGTGAGATCTTATAGAAAAGAATTGTGAGATCTTATAGAAAATTTGTATTATTTGAAATGAACCATCATTTTTACTCAGTCCCAAACGCTCCTCTCCGTAGGGGGGGGGGCGGTTAGTGTCGTCAGTGCATCTCCAGGGTGCACTATAGGCATTACTGAAGGTTCTTTGCAGCGTCCCTTCGGACCCTAGCTGCAACCCCTTTCATTCCTTTTTACTGTACCTCCATTCATATTATTTTTCTTCCATCTTGCTATCCACCCTTTGTTAACAATTATTTCATAGCGCAACTGCGAGGGTTTCCTCCTGTTACACCTTTCAAAAACCCCCTTCACTTACAGTTTTCGTTTCAGCGCTTATTGACCTCATAGGTCCCAGTGCTTGCCCTTCCCCAAACGCTCCTCTCAAGAGCTGTTGCGAGATCCTTGAAAGATCCAAGGTACTGTGCTTAAGACTGACGTAACAACAGTGTCTGACAGCTCTGCCGATTTACAGTTTATTTCTAAGTGAACGGTATATCTCAACGTGATCTGGTTTTGTGATAATATCCTTTAGTGTTTAATAAATTGGACAACTCAAAAGTACCGGCAATCCCAGGAAATTTGCTGGATTACCCTTCAAGACAAACAACCTTGTCATCCAGCGTTTTAAGGTATTGTAGTGAATTATGTTAATTTCGAACGTAGGTGGTTGAAACCACCGATGTGGTATTGTTATCAGAAATTTTCCACAAGCAAATCACTGAATTTTCGGAAATCTGGGCTATACCCCAGAAATTAAGGGATAGACGGCAGCATAGCCCAGTCTTAGACTGCTTTTGTTTATAGCCTATTCGTCTGTCATAGTAAATTTATTTATTCGTGATCGGCAGATTGCCTATGAAAAGATGATCTTCCTCTGTGTACTACATAACGCACAGACAGATTGCAGATGACTTACAGTCCTACAGTATTCATGTCACGTGGGAAAACTACGTTATTATACTGCTTTCGTCACGGAGCTCACAGGCCCGAAGGTGACATCTTGAACCGTAGTTGTTGTAACGCCTGTCGGTAAAAGTCAATCTATCATTCTGTGAGGGGACTGGGATGCGGGAAAAACGTAGCATATGTATTGAACTATTATTTATCCCCTACTTGGACCTTCTTTACAATTTTTGTAGGCTGGTTTTAAACCTGTAATTACGGTTTAATTATATATATAGGTAAATGATATATTAGTTAAATGTGTTCAGGAAAAAATACAGAATCTGGAAATGTACTGGCCCTCAGAATGACAATTAGCCTAGCTAGCCTAGCCTACTTAGTAAGTAATGGATTTTAAGTGTTAAATGTTGTTCCAGGATAGTTTTTACAGCGGAATTGTGACTATTTTGACATTAATTTTCATTGTAAATGTTTGCAATGCCCGTATCAACGTGGACAGGTTAGAATAGAGGGGCCAGGAGCTGCCCATTCCCACTGAGGATTCTGAAAAAGGCATTCAAGCAAATATTGTTTGTAAGGTTTCTGGCCGCCTACATCAGGTTAGGTGGATTTCTTATGGTCAGGTAGAATGTCAGATTTGGATGCATCCCTGTATTTTAGTTTTCGATTTAGGCAACCTAGGGTAGGTTAGATTAAGCAGTTCAGGTGGAAGTAGGTACAAGGTGGTGCCTTATGATAGGTCAGGAATTAAATTTCATATTTTCAAGCCCAGGAAAACCAGTTTCAAATTGTTATTTCCCATTATCGTTAGACTTGGGGAATGCGAGTTGCAGTAGAGTAACCAAGAATTTGCAAGGGAAGTGAGTGCCCAACTCAACAAAAATAAATGAAAAAATTATCAGGAAAACTATAGTCACTAGGAGAAGAAGGTTATTTTGATAGAGAAAAATATTTTAAGTATTTTGCTGCAAGAACAATTACAAAATACACCATAATCGAAAGATTGGCTGTGCTACAAAATTATAATGATCAGTGTTTTGAGAGTGAGACAAAAGGTAGAATGGCATTACCTTATATTCACCAACCTTATTTTGCTTCACTTAAATGCAACAGCCTACTTTATTGGGCCTACTTGACAGGATGATGCCACTATCCATTATACCTTGGCTTATTTTCATTTACCAAAAACACCTAGTTTCTCTCCTTGGCCCTTAGAAATGTTAGGGTAAATGTTGAGTTTTACACATGTGATCACCTAAGATGGTTTTTCATGTTTTTTTATGTATTTGACTGGCATATCCCCCTGAAATTCTTGGCTACTGTATCGCAGGTCCCTTTCCCCAAGTCTAACAGTAATGGGAAATAACAATGGGAAACTGGTTTCATTTTATCTTCTCCTTTCAGGATAACCTCCCCACAATCTTCTCCCTTCATTTAACTCACTCATATTTAATCTTGACCTTATACCTGCACTGCAAAATTTGTCAGTTCTACCCATAACCGTTTTATGTTAGAAAAAGCCTCGTATATAATTAATAAACTGTAAAACTTGGTTATATGTGGTATTTATTCCTACAAGATAAAAATCATATATTTTTCTTACAGTTTGTACTTGATGATTTTGACCATTATTAACTGTATTATTGCATTTTTTCCTAACCTTATATCTAGTAGTTATAAGCGACCCCAGTGAATGTGTGTTTGAATTGGTAACAGCCTCATATAAAATTTGGCATAAGTAGTTGCGTATAAGCATCTCTTTGCCAAATCATCCCTAACCTAACTTAGTGCGCATTATCTGGCAGGGGTAGACTGTCCCTACCTGGACCACCGAGCTAACCTAACCTAGTATGATATAAGTCACAGAGTGAAATACAAGGATCAATCCTAACCTAAGCAAACTTGACCCAGCATGCCACATCCTACCAGTCAAGTAGACTGGGGCCACTTAGCCCCTCCCTAATGTGTAATCTAACCTGCAAGAGCACCATAAATCATAGAGTAAAATTTGGGGAGAGCATCTTAACTTAGGCTTCCCAAACCTAACCTTCTGTGCCAGTCTACCTATTTGGGAATGGGGTAACCAGAACCTTCGTTATTCTCAGGACCTCCGACCTTTTCTAATTTGACAAAGAGTCCTAAACTGATATAAAGGCATTCACCTTACTCCACCCTCCCTAACCTCACCTAATGTAGCACTCCAGGCCCTACCTAACCTATTATGGTTAAGCATGACAGTTCCTACCTAGCAAAGTGTGGGCTGTGCCATTCTCTCCACCTTGCTAAACTAACCTGACTGTAAATCATAGGAGAAAATACAGGGATGGATTCTAACCTAACTTTGCCTAATCTAACCTACCATAGGATATGGGGTCTTTACTGGTTTGAGTTAATACACAGCCTATTGCTTATTATAAGTTTGGGAGGTAGAAGCTTGTAATTCACCTGTTGTAGGGTGTACTATGCTTGAAAACTATGTGTTTGGTTATACTAATGGGGTTTCCAGCTGAAATCATTGCAGCTGTTTGTACCTCTTTTCCTTTGTTGCAAGCAAATTACTGTACATGTTATTAGAGAAAACGATATACCCAGCATTTCACCTTATACTCATCACAGGAAAATTACAATCCCAAGGTTGCCTATCGGATCTTATAGTTATTTCCTTATACAGTGTATATTCTTTACTTCTCAATTTCATATGCGGCACTGGAATGCTATTAGTTTGTGATAGTAATAATGATATCAATACTAACAAAAGCAAACAGGTTTTTGGCATGTCAGACATTGTACAATCGATTGGATTACATAAAAAAATTGTAGTATGTCTTTATTTCGGTTGTTAAACTTACTTGTATTTCAGTTTGTTATGCATTTGATTACTAAGAACGAGACTGTCAGTCAACGGAACTCTCTAACCGATGTAAATTAGAGAAATTATTGTCGGTGAATATAAGAAAGGAAATACTGTCATGAACATGTCTTTTTCTCTATAGGCCTAGCCTACTACTACATACTGCAATACTTAGTCAAGTCTATTTATTTCCTTTGGATAGATATTTGCAATATGGTGAAAATATTTGTTAAAAAGTGTAGTTTATTTCCTTCCCGGAAGCTGTTTATATGGATAAAAGATTACACTCCGATTTTTCAAAGCGAATTTTGTAAAATGATTTTTAAGCAACTTGTATTTAAAACACCATTAACCTTACCCTATATTAGTGAAAATCGAAAGAGAAAAAAAACAGACAGTTCAACTCTTGGTACTAATCTCGCTGACGAGCAAAATCTTGACAGAAAAAAAAAGGGTCTATTTGGGGATGATTGATGACGGAAATTGAAGAGAGTGATTCTTTTGTAATCACGAACATCTTGATCTCTCGCTCTCTTTCTGTGTGTGTGTGTTGTTGTTGTTGTTGTTGTTGTTGTTGAGAACGTAACATACGCGGAGAAAGACTAATTGATCTAATTTGTATTTCTATACTGGGCGCTCTGAAGACAGTAGACTGGAGACAACTCCGCGTAGGATAAGAAGCTGAGGCTAGCCAGGGCTGAGTATTTCACGACTATAATTGGTTTCCTCTTCTTCTCTTCCTATATAGAGTTCCATAATAGACTTGGGAATAGATGTCTCTCTCATAGTTTTCAGAAATAGTCTATAAATTGTCTACTTTCTAAAGTGCGTCAAAGCTTGTATTTCTTTAGTGCTGATAGTCAACGGAACAAAATGGTGTTGTATTTTATCCTTTTTATCTTAAATCAGATTAAAAATTTCTTTCCTTTCCTGTCGCAGATCCACGTTTCTGCGTCAGGTTTATGAGTTCGTCATTAGATACATCAGTCGCCAATCAGTGAAGCTGTAGTTCAGATGAGGAAGAGGAAATTTAATTTCCATTCAAAGAGGAAGATGCTGACGGAAGGGGGAGCAGAATTTCACCCTTTTCTTTTTATGTTTTTTTTCAATATCCTATCTTTCATGTTTTTTTTTCAATATCCTTTTAGAATAAAACATGGGATGATCTGAATAGAGCCCTAAATAAAAACTCTTTTGCTGAACAAAAAAATACATTGTATTCGTCGGAGGGGCCAACGAACCATTACGCTATTCGCATTGTGAATATCGTTTTAGGGGAAATCATTCTCTGCCCTCACGCGGTCTACCACAAACTTCTACATAGCTGTGTGTATCTGTGTTCAGAAAAACCTTTAAGTTTCCGTAGCCCAGTGTATAATCTCAAACTGCAGTAAAGAGACTAAAGTCTGTACAAGATTCTATATCTGTTTTCAGTGAAAATTGATCGTAGTGATTGGCATCCTGATGGTAACTGTGGGATCGAGGTATGCTTAGTATGTAAAACGTGACAGCAGGTTAAGACTAACCTAGAAAGTTCTGACTTTGGTGTGACAAAAATGGCATTGTCGAAAGCCGGCTTTACCGTTTTCCTTGTAAGAATGACCCTGACATAACAGTGTTTTTCGTCAAATGGAATCCATTGATACCTTGAATATAAACTTGAGAGGTTTAATTTTTAAACTAAATTTTATAAAATTCTGACATCAATTTTTAAAATATAATTTTTAAAGAATTTGTAACTAATCAAATATTTTGGTTAGGGAAATATCAAGTGGCAATGATCAAGTGTAATTGTTCGTGTCGTCAGTGTACCTCACGCGGTGCGTTGAAGGCATTACCTGAGGTTCTTCGCAGCGTCCCTAGTTGCAACCCTTTATTCTTTCGCTGTACCTCTGTCCATATTCTCTGTCTTCCATCTTACTTTCCACCCTCTCCTAACAATTGTTTCACAGTGCAATTGTGAGGATTTCCTATTGCTACACCTCGAAAACCTTTCCACTCTCAATTTCCGTTTCGGCGCTTGGCCTTTGGCCTAAATTTTATATTCCCTTCCAGCCATTCAAACGGATTCTTCTGTCTCGTTCAGAAGTGTGCACAGAGTCAGTGACCTTGATGTGGGAAATGAACCTTTATTGAAAGACCACTGCACTTTTATGGATTCTTCGTTTAATTGCATCCAAAATACTGTAGCTATATATGTGAAAATTCTTTAGTTATTACTTCCATGAGTTGGGTTAATTTAATCTTTCATTTTCGCTTTACAGGTACGTGTTAAATATGAGATTTTCTCTTGAGTGTATCCTGATTGTAAGGTAAGAGTCCGTGATATTTTTCTTCGTTTTACTATATCTGTTCTGTTTACCTATAACTGACAAATATCCGAACGATTTGGATATGGAAAATAGTAGTGCGTGCATTAACGATATCTGTAAATCCTCGCTTCTGACGATGCCCAACTCCGAGACCTATATATTCTTTGAATCTTGCTCATTTCCATCTTGTACGAACAGGCTTTGCATTATTCGTTGCTGGTGTGGAAAATTGAAAACTTGTTTATTTGTTTATATTTAAGATTTGCTGTTAGTTTCAGACTTCTCATTTTATATACTTATTCATATATATATACATATATATATATGTATATATATATATATATATATATATATATATATTTTTTTTTTTTTTTTTTTTTGCCCCGACGATGCGTGAAAGCGCTTGGTACTGAACTTCTGTTGGTCATTTTCCTGTGATATTATATATATATATATATATATATATATATATATATATATATATATATATATATATATATATATATATATATATATATATAATATATATATATATATATATGTATGTATGTATGTATGTATGTATGTATGTATGTATGTATGTATAAACATAAACATAAAGCCAAAATTATCGTTTAATGTCAATTTCACTGTACCTTATGGTTAACTTAACACCGCAAGGGAATTATAAGTGATAAGTGCTTTGTCCCCGTCCAGGATTCGAGTCGGCTATCCAGAGTGATCAAAGGGCCACGTTCGAATCTTGGCCAAGGACGAAGTATTTATCAGTTATTATTCATATATATAAATTATTCCCATGTATAGTGAATATATATTAAATTATATTTGTGTTTGGTATCGTTATGGAAAATCACAAGTGTATTAATAAAAATTATATCTGATAATGTTGGTTATAATTATATATATTTCTTTGGATTTATTGATGAATATAAATTATAATTAATTTATATCGAATATTATTTATCATATATGAAGGCCAATATAATTTGATCATATATATATATATTTTGACTAGTTAATAATGGAGTTTTCTCATATTTATGGTAATATAATAAATTTATATGATCTTGCGCATCAGGAGTTCCTTGTAATTAAAACCGCAGAGCTCCACTTTATTTTTCTTTGGCAAAATGTTCAGTAATGTTGTGACACCTCTCAAAGGCAAACTCCACTCCCCAGTGAGTGATCAGCCTCCCTCCTAGTTCCAATTTTCAGTAATTTGATCACCAGATCTTCTTTTGACAAGATAATAATGGAGTTTTCTCCCTATTTATGGTAATTGAATAAATTTATTGATCTTTGACTTGGCTTTTGGGTCCCTTTGTAATGAAAACAGCTGAGCTACTTGATTTTAGGCAAAATGTTCAGCTAATGTTGTGTACTTGACATCTTCCCCTCCCCTCCCCCATTGAGCGAGGGAATTTACCTCCAAATCTGGTTCCTAATTTTGTCTCTCTGTGTGAACTGAAGAAGGTGATCTTCTCACTTCTTCTTCCAATCTTGTTCCATTTTTATTAACTTTTGGGGTCGCCGTGGCATGCCTTCTTTGAAGGACTTTGATTAAAATAAGCTAAATAATGCAGACTTTGCTATAGTCCCGAATCTATCTTTGCCTGTTTATATCGCTCTCTCTGTCCACTAGTTTTGTACATTGGTACCAGTTCACCAGAGCTCTTCCTCCCAGCAGCGAGTTGGCCCATCGTTCAGATCTGGTTCCAATAAGAATTACAGGAATTTATTTCTGGTGATAGAAATTCATTTCTCGTCATAATGTGGTTCGGATTCCACAATAAGCTGTCGGTCCCGTTGCTAGGTAACCAGTTGGTTCTTAGCCACGTAAAATAAATCAAATTCTTCGGACCAGCACTAGGAGAGCTGTTAATCAGCTCAGTGGTCTGGTTAAACTAAGATATACTTTCTCTGTCCACTAAGCTATATGTTGGTTGAATGTTTGTTTTAATTTACCTTGATAACTTTGCCTGCGCACTAGATATTGCGTTCTAATTTGTTGCATTAAATAAGTAACTTTGCCACGATTGCAGAAACATAAAAGGTGTGAAAGCGAGAAACAAAATGAACGGTGCAACCGCGATGTTATTACCGCGGGAGACAAAAATGGAAAGATGCGCTTTGTGCGTTCGCATTTATTCCTCCCTCGTATCCTTTGTCCCGCGTGTCGTTAAAAAGAAAAAGCCCGATCAGCACAATGAGAGGTTTTCCTTGAAGAAACGACCGCCATTTTTTGAGGTCCCCTCTCTCGGCAACTCTTAAGTGGCACCTTTGGATCTAATTCTCGTTTAATGGAACACAACGATCGACAGTTTTTCATAATTGAATAGTGTAATGAAGGGGTTGAAAGATGCATGTGTAAGTTCTGGATGAGAGAGAGAGAGAGAGAGAGAGAGAGATGTTTAACGAAAATTGTTCGTGTTATATTTCCTGTGATCACCGTCTTCCATTGCCTCGTCTGGTGAGCAGACGCAGGTTATGTATAAGGAGTTATTGGAAAATGTTTCTTTTGTGCTCACAGTCCGTAAGGAGGGTAGTGCTGTCAGTGCACCTCGCGTGGTACACTGCAGGCATTACTTAAGGGTCTTTGCAGCGTCCCTTCGGCCCCTAGCTGCAACCTGTCTCATTTCTTTTACTGTACCTCCGTTCATATTCTCTTTCTTCGATTTGGCTTTCCACCCTCTCTAAAAATTGTTTCCTTACCGACTGTCAGTTTCCCTTTCAGCGCTGAATCACCTCATAGGTCCCAGCGCTTGGCCTTTGGCCTAAATTCTATATTATCTCGCTCTTTTGTTCTCACATAGAATAAACTGTTTTCTAAAGATCGGTATAATGGTCTAATAGGTTACTGTACTGAAAAATAAAGATAACGCGGTTTATTGTTATTACAAGACAAGCAGACCTGCAGTGATAACGTTTCCGTATGATTATATATATACAGTATATATATGCATATATATATATGTATGAATATTTACATATATATATATATATATATATATATTGTGTAGAATTTATATAAATATTTACATATATATTTATTATATATATATATATATATATATATATATATATATATATATATACTGTATATATAATATATTTTATATATATATGTGTATATATATATATATATATATATACACAGTATGTGTATATATATATATATATGTATTAAATTTAAATTTCTAAACCAACTTGCATTTGGAGGACGGGGTCCATTACCAGCTAGGCCACTTAAGTCATAAAACAGGAAAATAGTGAAACTGGGCATTTACTAGTAACTAAGGAGTTATCTCGTCTGGTTCACCACCTTTTTCGGCCTGTGACACACGGCTCTCACTTTAAAGTACCTAGGTTTCCTCCCAGTGAAAATCGAGTTATTTTGAATTGATGGCATCACTAGGTTGCTGGTTAGTTGGGAATTTCGGCAAAAGGCGCTGGTGTAAGTTATTCAGTGTGGCCTGGTAACTCCCCAAATACTTACTGCAGGTTCCCGCTGGGCAGCAGTCCTGCCATGTCGCTAAGTTATGTCTGTATACATATGCGCGGTCTTTAACTTACGTTACTGTTTTTGTGCATGCATACACCGGGAAATGTTTTTATGGTAGCATTTTTCCTGATGAAATCCCTTTAACGTTTGAAACTAGAAATAAAAATATTCTGTGACAGAAAAATCTCAAAAAAAAAAAAGAAATTTCTTCCTAGCTAGCATTACATTGCAAATAATTAGTTCCTCGTTGGTCGAGTCGGTATAGTTCTCGGTAGCACTCTGCTGGGCCCGCGTTCGAGTCTCCGGCCGGCCAGTGAAAAATTAGAGGAATTTATTTCTGGTGATAGAAATTAATTTCTCGATATAATGTGGTTCGGATTCCACAATAAGCTGTAGGTCCCGTTGCTAGGTAACCAGTTGGTTCTTAGCCACGTGAAATAAGTCTAATCCTTCGGGCCAGCCCTAGGAGAGCTGTTAATCAGCTCAGTGGTGTGGTTAAACTGTGGTATACTTACTTTGCTGCTTCGAGACTATCGAATATCTTTGTATTGATAGTGTTCTAGTTAAGGATAATGATTACTAAGTTGAAAGTTATGCTATAAAGATGAACCCTGCTGTTTGATAAAATTTTTTTTTTTGCCAATGAGTTAATTCTAGGTCATTATACATGTCGATTTAGGAGCATGAGGCAGCTTACCCTGTGAAATTAAAAAGTTCGGGTGAAAATAGTTCTTATTATATTATAGATACGGAATTATACCAGACATAAGGAAGCCGTCTTGGAAAGTCATACATTTGATCTGTATATCTCAGAAATAGAGTCTGTTCAGTCTGCAGACTGTCCCAATAAGGATTAAGACGCCTGCTTTCTCCTCCTGCCTGGATTAACCTGCTAGAAGGAATGACGAAAAGTTGTAAGACTTGGGAACAGAAGAGGTTGCTAGGAGGATAAAGCTCTGAAGAATTTCAAGTTCACCTCCTCCTCCTCCTCCTCCTCCTCCTCCTCCTCCTCCTCCTCCTCCTCCTCCTCCTCCTCCTCCTCCTCCTCCTCCTCAGAAAAAAAAGAGGGCAAGGTTTTCTGGGGGCAAAAGTTTTAGGAAGCGTTGGACCTGGAGGAACGATATCCTTTATTTTATTTTTTCTTTCTTGGGGGGATTTGTTTGGAGTTTTTCATACTCACTTCTCTCGTAAATACCCGACTTCACTGCCTGAAGGGGATGGCATTCAAATATTTTCTTTCACCTGGTACCCTTCCTTCCCTTTCTCCTTACATTTCTTTATATGTCTCATTCTTACGTATGTTGGTTGGTTGGTTTAAATAACGATGGCTTATGCCAGCACGGGCCCTTGCTTTAAGTTGTTGAAGGAATTAGTAAACTTTCCATGCAGTCCGAGACAGTTTTTAGACCTCATAATTTTTAATGGTGCTCTTTATTGATTGTAGTCTGTCTTTCCACATTTATCCTTGATAGATTTTGTTGCTCTCATGGTACTGTGATCATAATTTGTGTGTCATACACATTTTCAGTAGACACAAGCTTATTCGGTCAAGTTTAATAGCACAGAACTTTGCCATAATTTTGACCTTCAGTGGAGCCCTTTTCATTAATTGGTTTGTCTTAGATTTTTTGTGTCATGCCTTTGCCAGTTTCCTCGACATCCCGCCAATTTCCTCCTCACCCCTTTCCAGTTTTTAAAATATTGCGTTTATTTATTTGTTTATGATTTTTTTTAAAGAATCTACATGTTCTGGAGAGTTAACTCCATTATTGATTGCGTTTACTGAAGTGCATGAACATTTACTTATTTGTTTATTGGTTCCTTGAATATATAAAGCGTTTATGAACATATGTTTGATGCGAATTCGAACAGTAATTCAGGATTACTCGTAAACTGAGTTGTTCACCAATAGCAAATATTCCACACCCTTGGCCATATCCAGAAAAGAACTTCTCCCGTACGCAGGGCTCTTTTACACGGGGCAAGTAGAGAGGCAAGTCAAGTGTGCAAGTAGCCTGCTCTCATTTTTGAAAGGCAAGTAGTTATGACAAGTGTTGTTTACACGCAACAATTGGTTCGAGCAAGTAGCCACTCAGTTTGTGATGTACGTCTGAGCTAGTTCCTCGTTGGACGGGTCGGTATCGTTCTCGGTTAGCACTTTGCTGGGCCTGCGTTCGATTCTCCGGCCGGCCAGTGAAGAATTAGAGGAATTTATTTCTGGTGAAAGAAATTCATTTCTCGGTATAATGTGGTTCGGATTCCACAATTAGCTGTAGGTCCCGTTGCTAGGTAACCAATTGGTTCTTAGCCACGTGAAGTAAGTCTGATCCTTCGGGCCAGCCCTAGGAGAGTTGTTAATCAGCTCAGTGGTCTGGTTAAACTAAGGTATATTTAACATTTTTTTTTTTTTGGTAACAGCTGGAGAGGAAGGCGACCAGGTACGCGCTCAGACAGGTCAAGTAATTGGCAAGTAGCTTGTCAGCATGGAGGGGGGGGAGTCAAGTTGCCCAAAAAATAGAACTGCGGGCAATTAACTTTCCTTGCCTCTCAGCTTGCTTGGCAAGTTGCTAATTACTTAACTTGCCTAATTAAGAAAGGCAAGTATATCTTTACACACGGCAAGTAACTTGTAGCAAGTTACTTGCACACCTGACCTGCCTTTCTACTTGCCCGTGTAAATGAGCCTTTAGAGCGATATTTATTGGTGTTAAAGTTTCATTTTCGGTTTTAGTTTCCTGCTGTTCAATGAAGAATATGTTAATGTTTCATGTAGATTGAAAGGTTGTAGCTCTATACATGATATATTGGCAAAACGCTGATGTAGGTAATATGAGGTAGGTGATAAAGGCGAAATGTTCCAAAATTATGAGGATCGCATATAATTTTTGTCAAAACTGTCATTTTCTGTCGGTGTATTCCTATTTACAGGATATTTACCGATTTGAGAAACCAAGCACAGAATAAATTATTGTCTCATTATTATCAAAACATATTGGCAAAGTAGTTATAAAGTTCCGCAACATTATAATAAGTGATAATTTAAAGTTGGCGTTCTTAACAACTTTCCTTAGTTTAATATTTGTTTTTTTTATATGTGATCTTGTTACTGTTAAATTATTTTAACCATAAAATGTAAGTTAAATTTTTGTAAATGTCAGAAACAGGAGAGAATCTCGAATCATTTTTAAGAACATTTTCCCTCGATTTTAGGAAAGTTGTCGTAAATTATAATGTGGAATTTAAGGGATATCCACACATTTAAAAATTTTGTGGAATGTATCAACAATTTTCATATCGTGATTAGAACAAGAACCTTTCTCCGCTGTTGTGTATTTAATATTTCGAGTTATTTCTTTTAGAAAAATGATAGACGTTCTAATATTAAATGTTTAATCTAGGTGTCTGGCAAAGGAACGTATTTGGCTCTGTTATTCAATAATTCAACAGTGAGTTTTTCACGTAAAAGGATTGTCGTCACCCAGAGTGTATTATTTACTGGAATTTCATAATAAATTTTTATTTATTTATTTTTTTGGGGGGTAATAGTTGTCATGTTAGAAATTAGTGTTTTCGTAATATCCTTCAGCTGTTGTACCATGGCAGGAGTGACAAGGACCATATATTAGCTACTTTATCAGAGAGAGAGAGAGAGAGAGAGAGAGAGAGAACTATCATCTGAGATAGAAAGCAACCTAGCCCATGAAAAGAGAGAGAGAGAGAGAGAGAGAACTATCATTTGAGATAGATAGCAACCTAGCCCATGAATTGCGTGTGCTTAGTCATGTCTGTGATTTCACTTCCACAAATCTCCACTAAGTTAAGTATATCTTAGTTTAACCAGACCACTGAGCTGATTAACAGCTCTCCTAGGGCTGGCCCGAAGGATTAGACTTATTTTATGTGGCTAAGAACCAATTGGTTACCTAGCAACGGGACCTACAGCTTATTGTGGAATCCGAACCACATTATGACGAGAAATGAATTTCTCTCACCAGAAAGAAATTCCTTTAATTTTTCATTGGCCGGCCGGAGACTCGAACTCGGGCCCAGCAGAGTGCTAGCTGAGAACGATACCCATCCGTCCAACGAGGAACTTACAAATCTCCACTGATCTCTATTATCCCGTCTCGTAGTTCGTATTCAATGAGGTTTGAATTTAGGCCAAAGGCCAAACGCTGGGACTTCTGAGGTCACTCAGCGCTGAAAGGGAAATTAACAGTAAGATGGTTTGAAAGGTGTAACAAGAGGAAAACCATGCAGGTTGGAGAGTCAGATGGAAGAAAGAAAATAGAGGTACAGTAAAAGGAATGAAAGCGGTTGCAGCTAAGGGCCGAAGGAGCGCTGCAAAGACCCTTAAGTAATGTCCGCAGTGCACCACGTGAGGTGCACTGACGGCATTACTCTCCTACTGGGTGCAATTTATTGAGTGTGGGCATGTAACATCATCACAACCGACTTGAGTGAAATGCGTCTGTAGATAGCCTTTTTCAGGTCACCTTTCTTTGGTTCCGTGTTAGAACTCCCAATTCTCATATCACTTTCGGCAAAACAGTTTAGTTAGATACTTCGGCGTCGTTTGATCTTCAGCTGAAATCGTCTCTTCAGTGATTCCGTCATAGCGTGGTTATTTCCGTCTCCTACGTTTCCTTATTACTGATTCTACCCTTTTTTTAGTCTTACAATTCTCCGATCTTTCCTAGATAGTGACCCCAAGGGTTTTAACCCGGTATGTATCCACCTTTGCGGTGCGTTTAGTACAAGCCCGTTGGGGATTACCGTAAAAGCATAAACAAGACTGTAAGTATCATAAGGATAATGACCCCAAGAAATATTAGTCCTAGATAATGACCCCGAACTTTGTTGGGGGTCACTATCCAGGAAAGATCCCAATTCTTATTCTTATGTCATTGTTGACCCATCCCTGTTTTTGGCATGTATTTTCTTTTTTCACCCAGTTGGACGTATAATCTTTTATGAGCTCTAAAATTATAATGGTTATGTGAGTAACAGGTTTAGATCAAAGTTACTGACGCATGATTATGACTGCTGGCAGGAGGCTGTGATGTTGATGGACAGTCATTATACTTGTAAATGGACGGTTCGAATTACCGTATCAGTTCATACTTCAGTTAATGGACTGGAACGCTGTCTTTTACAGTGCATTCAGTTCTTCATTGGAGTGGCGGGTAGAGCTCTCGGCTAGCACGCTGTTGGCCCAGCGTTCGACTCTCCCACCGGCCAGTGAAGAATTAGAGGAATTTATTTCTGGTGATAGAAATTCATTTCCCGTCATAATGTGCTTCGGATTCCACAATAAGCTGTAGGTCCCGTTGCTAGGTAACCAGTTGGTTCCTAGCCACGTAAAATAAATCTAATCCTTCGGGCCAGCCCTCAGAGAGCTGTTAATCAGCTCAGTGGTCTGGTTAAACTAAGATATACTTAACTATACAGTGCATCCATTCACCCTGCAGTACTCCAGGGGCTATACAGACTATTTTCTTCAGCTGTAGTCGCTTTTACTAATGACCGTATGTTTTTGCTGGTAATCCAAACCACGTCCTAGCTTGCATTTTCTTTATTCACGAACTATCAGCTTTACTTTTATTTAAAAGTAACTGGGCATCCCTGTCTGTCAGTAAAAAGAATATTCATTAAATATGTCATACCCCACCGCCAAATCAAAGTCCTTCAAAGAAGGCACCGTGCTTACCCCATATAAAAATGGGTATAAAAGCACGTTAAAACGAAGAAGATAAAACGAAGAAGTTCAGTCTGTAAACCAGTTGAGTACCGAGACAGCAGGAATAATTTATTTTTCACATCAGTCTCCTGGTTTTTTTTTTTTTTTCATATCTGTTCCGGAAGGTTTGCTAAAATTGTTGATTGTCACCTTGTCACTCGAAATTGGTCTGTTGTCTGAAGTTATAGGGAGTTAAGAATAGTTTTTACTCGGTGACAAGGATACAGAAGATGGTTTGGTCCTAAGAACCTCAAGTATGCTATATTCTTAGGCAAGATTTTATATTCATGTTTACCCAGGTAAAATATGTATGATAGTGGACTTCTTAAAAAAAAATTTTTGTTATGGAAACCGTGACTCGTAAAATCGAACAGCCTATGTTTTCCCATTTTTTCTTATATAAAATGTTCTCTACTGTGTGTGTAAGAAAATTCATCTTTCCCAATGAACAGGACATGTCGATAACATTTTAGATTTCTTTGTAGTTTTTTTTCCGATATGTGGATGGAACGGTTCGAAGCCATCCTCTTATATATTACCCTTCTTAAACCGCAATAGATTCGCTCTCGAAAATCCTTCTCGAGGACATCTGCATTATTTTCTCTTCTGTCAAACTTACCGATACCTTTGGCATTCCGTCGACTTCTGCTGTCTTCAGTTGTATGCTTTTTTTTTTTTTTTCGTTTGGAATTGTTTTTCTCTGGAGCTTTCTGAAGCATTCTTTGGATGTTCACGGTTTTTTTTTTTTTTTTGACTATTCATGATGGAAAAGAAAATCTTTGAGGTTTTTTCTTCTCTGAGAGAGAGAGAGAGAGAGAGAGAGTGTGTTAATAAGGTACATGTACACACACGTATTTGCATGCCTCATGGGCATAATCTTCTACTTATTCAAATCTTATTGAAGATTTAAACTCTCAGCGTTAATTGATTGATGTTCATTTTTGATGTCCCATGCAGCACAATTTAGAAACGATTATTGACGATGTGAAGCATTATGTGATGGCAGCCACTTAAAAAGAGAGAGAGAGAGAGTGTGTGTGTTAATAAGGTACATGTACACTCACACACGTATTTGCATGTCTCATGGGCATAATCTTTCACTTACGTTAATTGATTGATGTTCATTTTTTTATGTCCTATGTAGCACAATTTAGAAACGATTGTTGACGATGTGAAGCATTATGTGATGGCAGCCACTTAAAAGCATAAATTTTCACCCTATAGTTTTATGAGACCAAGGTCGTTAATAACGATGTCCAGTGTATAGTGGATTGTAGTTTCCCGATCAAAAGTTGGGGGAAAATTGGAGAGTATTGCCTCTGTTGCATGTCACTGAGAGTAAACGTCAGGCGAATTTATATTTTCAAGTTTTTCAAAATGATAGAGGTTTAAAACTGCAGTATACTGCTTACTGTTGTTAGGCCTACTTGAATTTTTAATTCTTTCCAGTAATTTATTTTATATTTTAATTAATTTTTACACGTTTTCCAGTAATTTATTTTGTTCATCCAAAAGCAACCTGTTTGTAGTTGTAGACCTTATTCTGTTTTCACGGACCCCTTTGAATTGAATTAATAAATCCAGGAGTCCGTAAGTTTTCTGGAGTTCCTTGTACTTTCCCATGACTTGCTCTTGGAAATTCCATGTTTTCCATGTGAATGTTGCCCCAGGAAAAATCTAAAGTACTTTTCTCTCATTCTGATACTTAACATTTATGTTCGTTGTACATGAATGCATTCGGGTAAAGCGGTAAGTGGGCGTCAAATCGCTTACTCTAATTTTATTAATTTCCCGACCGAATCGCCTTGCAACGGAATATTTATTACTATAAGGGGAGAGTAAAATCGCTAAAATTATTCCTTACCAATTTGGTTACATCTGCATCTTCAAATGGCTGGATTTTTAAATGTCGAGCTTTCCATTCCTACATGAATACTGTTCATCAGCGTAAGATTTGTACGACCCACACCATATACAACACCAACTAAATGAAAACTGGCATACTCCACTTCAAGAATCAATTCAAACAATAATTCATTAGCAACCCTGCGCTGGTGTGACCATTGCCATGCATTACCTATTTCTATGGCTGTTTGATTCATCTAACCATAACACTGCACGCGAGATCCGAGAAATGTGGCATTCGTCAAGTGACTTACACATAATTATGAGAATTTCTACTTAGTTTCACCTTCTTTCAATATTTGTAACTGTGTGCAAAATTCCTGGTTACACACTCTCTTGGATGCCCAATGTCTGATGTTGGGTTTCAAAGGGAGAGGAAGGGATTTTACCTGTATCCCTTAGGACTTTGAAGTTTCGAGGCACGGCTTAATTTTGTCAGTCTGTGAAACATTTCCTGTAGTTTTCATTCATGATATTATTACCAAGAAGGAGAAAGCAGTTAAAGAAGCTGTGGAACATAAAACTTCAATGCTTGATTTTATTTTTTTAAATTTTTGCTTGAAGCTGATTTTTAGTTTTCCGCCCTCAGATCTTAAAAACTACTGAAGCTAGAGGGCTGCAACTTGGTATGTTGATCACCCACCCTCCAAACATCAAACATACCAAATTGCAGCCCTCTAGCCTCAGTGGTTTTTTTTATTTTATTTAAGGTTAAAGTTAGCCATAATCGTGCTTCTCTCAACGCAACAACTTAGGCCACCTCGGCCTGCGGACAGTTTCATGGGCCGCGGCTCATACAGCATTATACCGAGACCACCGAAAGATAGATCTATTTTCGGTGGCCTTGATTATGCGCTGTACAGAAAACACGGTTTCTTCGGCGCATTTTGTACTTATTTTTTCTTGCACTCGATTTCTTTTTAGTGGGAGACTGTATTATTTTTGTGTTAGGTCATGCAGTTGACGTTGCAAATCATTCTGTATCTTTGTAGGATACGTTTCATCCATATTGGCTCAATGCTTCTCACAAGGAACTTCCCTCCTGTCATCTGAAATTTTTCGGTATTTCTTCATCCCGTTTCTCCAGATAAGCGTTTTCAACTTCTCTTCAGTTTCTCAAAGCTGCAGCAGAACGCCCTTAACTTGACCTTTGTTTTCGAGTTAAGTTTCAGAGCAACACGTCTCATATATTATACGGATTTTGTTAAGAAAATTGCAAACATATATTGGTGTTAGCTGGCGGTTTGCTGCACCACACCTTTATAGAGATAAATTACATTTCTTCTTTCTTTTTTCTCCGAAAGTTATAAGGCCATTTTGCGCAGTCAAAATCATAAATGTGCTTACTTTAAGTAACTTCTTTAGATTACGACGCTTTTCCAGAAAGTCAGGGGAAAAAGATCAACGGGTAATTTGTGAGTTATGGCCCGTAATGTTCAGTATTGTGAGGTGAATGAAATAACTGCCATTAAAATTTCGAGTCATGTCTAATTTAGCCCTTAGGGAGCAGTTGTCGGTGCAATATACGTCTATAGGTATCAGGAAATTGTTTTATGATTGTCTATGTATTTTTTGGTAGTTGGAAGCTGTGTAATCAGTCATGTTTTAAAGTCTTAATGAAAAAGTAATTGCCGTAATCTGTGTGAGGGCAATACGTCAAAGATGTGTGTGTGTATGCATGCACACACACACATATATAAATTATATATATACATATGTATTTGTGTATGTAAGTCTGTATGTATGTATGTATGTATGTATGTATGTACGAGTATGTATGTATGTATAATTCTTTAAGACCAAGGTCTAAGGATTGGTACCGACAAAGTCATTCAGCTCCGTAATAAGATGTGATGTAAGTTTAAATAATAAAACTGGTTGTTGATAGAAGATTTCACTATAGCATTGAAAATGGCAACTGCCGCCTCCCCCCTCCCCAAAAAAAGCAGCTGGTGGTGTGAAAAAAAATGTGTAATTGGGTTATAGGAATGATATCCTATCAAATTTAATTTTAAAAATATCTGATTTCAGCACTGCAATAAAAACTTCCTTCCGAGATGAAAGTTAATTTTTTTTACTGAATAGATTGCTATTCATGATAAGGAAAGTAAAGAATTACATTTTATATAGACAAAAATGACGCTTCTTCCATACTTAAGTATAAGCAATTATTATTCGTTTCAAGTCAGTCCTTCCACATGAAGATTTGTCATGTGCGGAAAGGAATTAGCATGGTTAACGTCTCTCTCTCTCTCTCTCTCTCTCTCTCTCTCTCTCTCTCTCTCAGAAAATCCAGAAGATTGTACCCACCAGTCAAGTAATCGAGCCTGACGACTTGATTGCACCGGCCAATCAAGTGATTGGGCCTGATGGCATGTTCTACCGGCCAGTCGGATGACCCATGCATGATGGCCGTGTGATATCGGGTCGATCGGCAGTTGATTGTTGACCCCGGGCATATAAAATGCGAAGGAGTTCGGATGCTGGTGTCGACAAGATTTGAGTTCTCTACTGGAAGAAAGAGTCACCGATTTCGGTGGCAATTCGTTAAAGGAATTGGCTTATTACGTCGAGCAAGAGTTGAATCTCGAGAAAATGTGATTTATCCACGGTACGGAGCTATCTAACTTAGAGAGAGAGAGAGAGAGAGAGAGAGAGAGAGAGAGAGAGAGAGAGAGAGAGAGAGAGAGAGAGCTAACACGGAAAAATATTTGGCTGGATCATGTTAACACGGAAAATATATTTGGAGAAACTTGAAGCACTTTTCCGTCAGTAATCATCCAATTTGAATGGACAAAAAAATTTTTTTAACATTATACAAAGATGGTATATTAGCCTTTTTTTGTAATTCAGTTGCTATTGTATGTGCTGTTCCTTTAACCCTTTTTGATAATTAACTGTAGGATAATCTTCCACAGTCTTATACCTTGTCACCTTCCATTATGCTCTGTTTCTTGTTCATAGGTTGAACATATTTTATTACGAGTTTTCGTAAAGGAGGCGTGAATGAATATTTTTATAAGATACTCTTTTTTTTCCCAAGAACCTCCTGCATGTAAAGAGACTAATTGCTTTTCATGTGATGGTCTTGATATGTAAAATTTTTTTTAATTCGTTTTTTTATCGAATATGTTTAATATTCTTTGTTTTATGCCTGGTTTACATTAATAAAAAATTGTTTCAGATATTTATACACTGCCTACATTAATTTGGTCGTTACAGATGCTGCACATTTATGTGTCGCGAGTCATTTTCAATCTTCATGAGGTTTGCAATTTTTTGTTTCCTTACTGCTTTGCTATAAATAGTTATATTCGTGATTTGTGATACTGTATCATATCTCTGGCCTATATTTCATAAATAACGTAATTCATTTATTTAGCATTATCAGAATGTAGTGAAGTTGGCTAAATATTTCTAAATTTTGTTCTGAATTGCCTGTTTTTTTCTCATTTGACATTTTTAAAACTTACTCTTCCAACGCGCAGTACATTTCACATTAGTAGACATCCTCTCGCATTGTGCATTAAAGCCATATCGTTATCTGTACATGAATCCGTTGACTCTAATAAGCAAATGTTTACTGTATTATCTGTCAAGCTATATCTCAAGCCTAAGAAAGGGGAAATTTTTCTCTTCCTTCGTAGGTTATGTCAGTGGGTTTTTATTTTTATCATTTTTATTTCAGTAGGAGAGAGAGTGTTTAGGCGAAAGGAGAATGAAAGTGAGCGAGTTTAGGTAAAAGGAGTAAGGAGAAAAATGGATGAATGGGGCTGGAACTAGGGAGGGAGATCGTCAAGGTTTGAATGGAGGGCGGTTGGGGGGATGTCGCGGCCATGCTGCAAGTGAGGTGATGTGGGTTTATCTCTACCGAGTGGATTATTTGAAGAATTCTGCTTTGAACTCAAGATCGAACAGAAACTATGGTAAAAGTAAGAAACATCGGAAATCCCAAATACTTCTTGGACCAAGCACCATTTACAAGCCTGTAAGAAGCTATCACCTTAACCATAACTACTGTAACAGTAGGCATTCTGTATTTTCACATTCATTTCCTGATGATCTTATAGGCTAAAATTGGGAGTAGCTCTCATCAAAGCATAATTATTTTCTTATAAGAAAAGTAGAACTGTTCTTGTTTTGCTACTGACCTCAAACATTCACTGCTAACCTCAAACACGTCTTTCAGGCGGTAAATTGTTGATTTTCGACTCCATTGAAAGCTTTGGAATCAGGTGCTCCCTAAGTTAGCAGTAGTTGTCCTTTGTGAGTGAATGTACATGGATTGACTTAACATTTTTTAAAAGTGGGAAAAGCATAATGAACCAAAGTGAACGTTAAGTATATATTTTCTTAGTTATAATTGATTTCTATATAGTTAGTATTACCATTTTTGTTCCCATTAATTAAGCCGGATGTGTGTAAAAAGTTATTATTTATTTTTGAAAGCAAGACTTCATTGTTATTACCTGCTATTTCCGCAGGTGGAATCTAAAGGCGAAAAGGAGCTCTCTCTCTCTCTCTCTCTCTCTCTCTCTCTCTCTCTCTCTCTCTCTCTCTCTCTCTCTCTCTGTTTTCCGATCCTGTTGAGCTTCTATATGTATTTTTAAGATGTTTAATGTCTGTTAAAATTAGGTAATAACTGCTTCCGAATAGGCTGTAATGTTGGAAACTGAATAGATCCCAGCCTAAGAATGGAAGCGAAATTAATTTTGCATCCGGTTTACCTCGACTCAGAAGACATTATTCAACATTTTGCTGTAATATAAATGTACCTTCTGCAACATTAAAAGGAAAGCAGATAACCCGAGTAAATCTGAAGCATTTCAAAGCAGCTTTGGTAAAGATGTTTCCCATCAAAGGGCTCTTGAAGACACTTTGGAAGTTGCTTTTGGTAATCCTAAATGCAAAGCAGAACCCAAACCCTTAGTGGGGAGGTTTTCGTGAACTCCCTATCTACTTTTCTCCAAAAATAAAAGCAAGAGAACCTTTTACGCAGGTTCTGCGCTGTTGTTCCGTTAATGCGTTTATGCATATATTCATAGACTGCATTAGCCTTGCTTCCATTATGCATATGTGTATGTGGGCTGGAGAAAGTATTAAAAATTTACCTACTCCTGCTGGTCTTAAGATATTCAGCAGGATATGTTGAGTTTTAGCAGTTTTTAACTTGAGGAAAATGTCCCATAAAACGAGTTAAAACCTTGCCTTTAAAAGTAAATTGTAAGGTAATGCAACACTTTGAAGCCTATGTTTTTTCGTTAAATTAATTTAAATTACGTAAAAAAAATATTTAGTATATACCATAGTTTGAAGCCTTTATTGTTTTCATTAAATTACTTTTGAAATTATATAAGCCATTATTTTGTTAATACAGTAGTGTGTGAAGCCTTTATTTTTTTCATTAAATTACTTTTGAGATTACATAAGCCATTATTTTGTTAATACAGTAGGGTGAAGCCTTCATTTTTTTCGCTAAATTACTTTTGAAATTATATAAGCCATTATTTTGTTAATACGGTAGTGTGAAGCCTTTGTTTTTTGTCTTTAAATTACTTTTTAAATTATATAAGCCATTATTTTGTTAATACAGTAGCGTGAAGTCTTTATTTTTTTTCATTAAATTATTTTCGAAATTATATAAGCCGTTATTTTGTTAATACAGTAGTGTGAAGCCTTTATTTTTTTAATTAAATTACTTTTGAAATTATTTAAGCCATTATTTTGTTAATACAGTAGTGTGAAGCCTTTGTTTTTTTTCATTAAATTACTTTTGAAATTATATAAGCCATCATTTTGTTAATACAATAGTGTGAAGCCTTTGTTTTTTTTTTTCATTAAATTACTTTTGAAATTACTTAAGCCATTATTTTGTTAATACAGTAGTGTGAAGCCTTTGTTTTTTCTTCATTAAATTACTTTTGAAATTATATAAGACATTATTTTGTTAATAATAGTGTGAAACCTTTGTTTTTTTTTATTAAATTACTTGCGAAATTACATAAGCCATTAGTTTGTTAATACAGTAGTGTGAAGCCTTTGTTTTTTTCGTTAAATTACTTTTGAAATTATTTAAGCCATTATTTTGTTAATACAGTAGACTGAAGCCTTTTTTCGCTAAATTACTCTTGAAATTATTTAAGCCATTATTTTGTTAATACAGTAGTGAGAAGCCTTTGTTTTTTTCATTAAATTACTTTTAAAATTATATAAGCCATTATTTTGATAATACAATAGTGTGAAGCCTTTTTTTCATTAAATTACTTTTGAAATTATATAAACCATTATTATGTTAATACAGTAGTGTGAAGCCTTTTTTTTTTCATTAACTTACTTTTGAATTTATATAAGCCATTATTTTGTTAATAGTAGTGTGAAGCCTTTGTTTTTTTACTGTATTAAATTACTTTTTTTCAAATTATATAAATTATTTTATTGTTTTGTTAACACTGTGTGAAGTGTGTTTTTTTTCATTAAATTACTTGAAATTATATAAGCTTTTTTGTTTTTTTTTCGTTAAATTACTTTTGAAATTATTTAACCCATTATTTTTTTTTAATATAGTAGTGTGAAGCCTTTGTTTTTTTTTTTATTACTTTTGAAATTATTTAAGCCATTATTTTGTTAATACAGTAGTGTGAAGCCTTTTTTTTGTCGTTAAATTACTTTTGAAATTATATAAGTTATTATTTTATTAATACAATAATTTGAAGACTGTTTTTTTTTTTCTTTAAATTAATTGTGAAATTATATAAACATTATTTTGTTAATACTGTGTGAATCCTTATTTTTTTCGTTAAATTACTTGTGAAATTGTATAAACATTATTTTGTTAATATACTGTAGTTTGAATCCTTATTTTTTTTCGTTAAATTACTTGTGAAAGTATATAAACATTATTTTGTTAATGCAATAGTTTGAAGACCGCGTAGAGTGTGCTCTTATTTATGCAACATAGATTTAACTTACATGAATCTTAATAGATGCTGTTGCGTAGACTGAATACCTACTCTGCTT